>NC_137895.1:137455160-137669069 GCF_963455335.1 Martes martes
AGGCTTAGCTTTTAGCTGGGCGAGTGGAAGGTTTGAGGGCATGGAGAATTTCAGAGGCCTTGGCAGGGCTCACATAGAGCAGGCTTTAGGCATGGTTTGATCAGAGATCAGGTTCCATTTCCCCGAGATTCTCTCAGCCCTTCCCTC
Organism: Martes martes; assembly: GCF_963455335.1. Lineage (NCBI taxonomy): Eukaryota > Metazoa > Chordata > Mammalia > Carnivora > Mustelidae > Martes > Martes martes. The sequence goes on from NC_137895.1 coordinate 137,455,308, forward strand.
CCTCTGGCGTTGGCTCTATCTCCAGTCCTCCCACCACAGCCCCAAGAGGACCAGCAGCCACCACCTGAGGGTGGACCTCCTCACTCAGAATGGACACCTGGGGTGGGCTTCACCTTCCCTTGGCCCCAGGGGGCTTGAGCCTACCTTTACCCCTCAGCTGAGACTGCCCCCCCACTCCTGCCCACTTACGAGAACCCTCGTCATCACAAGGAACCACTCATTCCTCTGGGCTCCTCAGTGACAACACTCAGGACATTGTGCCTCCAGGCATCGTCTTCATTCAATTGCTCGCCCCCTCCCGCGGGAGGGACAGGGTCTGGGCGCCTTCCCTCGAAGTGCCTGGCATCGTTCCTGACACAGACTTCTCAGTGCATATTGGTGCAATAAAAGAACGAACGAACGAACAGTAAGAACAAAGGTCCGGTCTCTAGCAAGAGGCGACTCGGGTTCACGGGACGCCTTCCGAACTTCTGTCCCTGTTCCAGGTCGCTGCAGGGAGCCTCCTTCCTGGGAACATGAAGATTCAGAGAGAATCTACCACTTTGTGGTGGGGCAGACGGTTCACTACCAGTGCGCGCCGGGATTCCGGGCCCTGCGGAGAAGTTCTGCCGAGAGCGTCTGCAAAACCGTCTCAGGGAGGACCCAGTGGACGCGGCCCCACCTCAAGTGCATAAGTGACAGGGAGGACGGTCAGTTCCCAGGTATGCAGGGACCCGCGTGGGCCTGTCCCCCTTCTTTGCCCACTGGGCTGCACGGAGTGGAATTCCTGGCCCGCCAGCTCCGTGACTGCGGGCAAACCACTCCACCTCCTTGGGCCTCTGTTTTCTCTCATTCTAGAAAATACACCAGATACACTAAGGTCCCTATCACCTCAGGCTCCCTGCACCCTGAGTGCGGATAAACGGTAGAAGGTGGAAGAGAAGGGAGATCTCTCGAGTGTTCACTGGAGACAATGCTGCCCTATCCTAGCTGATCCTGAAATTTGACCTCTTCTAAGCTACCAGAACTTTCTCTCATTCAAAAGGGCAAGGCCAGCCTGCCACGCACGCACGCACTTCTAATTACGGATATGTAACGTGAACTCATTATGTGTCCGGCGGTCCACCGTTAGCACGCTCCTTCTCCTCGTGCAATGCCCCTCGGAGCTTTGGTAAAAGTGCCAGTGTGCAGGGAAGGGGCTGCGTCAAGCAGGGACGTGAACACATGCGCGTGTGCACGCACACACATACACACGCACGCACTCATTCAGACATGCGTGCAACCCGCCTCTGCGGAGGTCTACTATTTTCATTCCGAAAGCGTACTACTATTTTTACAACCCAAAGCCACTCAGATTTAAACATCAGTGCTGCAGGTTTCTCAGCTCACGCCTGTTGATTCAGAACTCTCCCCGGAGTTTCCCTGGGTGAAATCTGAAACCGCCCCCATACACTGCGAGCGCAGGGAGAGACCAGAGAAAGAGGCGGCCCACCGCTGGCAGGTGGCGGTTTGAATAAGCAGAAGGAACTTACGCACCGGGCTAGTGTGGGGCAGCAGAAAGAGGCATGGGCACCCGAGCTCGGCCACCGGATCTTACAAGTTTATAACGAAGCCTTAACGGGGTTAGTCACCAACGCTCTGCAGGTGTTGTCGACGGCCCATCGCTAGCTCAAGGCTGTGTCCTCGGAGCAGCCTCCGGGAGCGGGAAAGGCAAGCGGGGCCCGTATTCCGAGCACAAGGACGGGGGTGAAGGGTCAGCTGGCACTTGCATCCTTCTGATGACATTCCCCGACCGTGTGCTGGCAGGGAGCCGCGTGGCTGGCTTCCCGTGTCAGAGGATGGCAGGGCAGGGTCCCGGGTAACTGGAAACATCCACAAGGGACAGGGAACCTGTCCCCAAGAGGGGGACAGGTTCATCTGCTGTTTTGGGGCACCTGGGCACGGACGCCCTGTTTCCAAGCCACTGGTGGAAACCAGGGCTGACTAGGAAGCTGGGGAGGAGAGGCCGCTCGGGGTCCCACAGCGCCAGGATCAGGGTCAAAATTCCCTCTCGCCCGGCGGTGCTGGGGCCGTTTACCCGCGTGCCTGTGACCTGCTGTAGAGGGTTGGGACCCCCAGACGACGTCAGAGAAGGGAGATCCGCACCCCACTGAGTGTGTCCGGGTCAGCTGAGGACCCCCGCGTGCCCCACCTTCATCACTCCCTCTCTCCAGCAGATGACGAAGAAGGAGAGCCTGAAGCAAGCACCCTCGCGCCCCCTGGGAGAGACACTTCCCGTCCCTTGACGACAGCAGGTACGACAGGTGAGGCTAGAGTTTCTGGGATGGCGCTCGGCCCTGAGGCAACCAGGCAGGAGAGGGAAGACAGGGTGCCTGGGGCAGCCCCTCCCACAGCCGGGTCAGCGAGGCCACCCGCCCCTCTGACCTCCCAACCCTCAAACAAGTCCAAAGCAGGGCCCCTGGGTGTCCCAGTCAGCTGGGCTTCTGCCTCTTGGTTTCGGCTCAGGCCATGATCTCAGGGTTACGAGATCGAGCCCCATGTCCGGGTCTGTGCTGGGTACAGTGTGTTTAAGTTTCTCTCTCTCCCTCTGCCCTCCCCTCTGCTCTGTCTCTCTTTCTCTCTCCAGTAACTAAATAAATCTTTAAAACAAACACGTCAAAAGCAAGGGTCAGGACCAGGAGAAGCCAGGCTGAGGCCGGCATGTCGAGGCAGAAGGCGGCGTGCTTGCCCGTCCTCGCCCTCCCCCAGGCTCCGAGGCTCTAGCTCGCGAGAGGCCCCGCGCTCCCCAGCGAGCACGGCCTGATACGCAGCACAACCGAGCCCCTTCTCCTCTCTCGTGCACAGATTTCCTCAAGCACACAGAAGTGGCTGCCACGGTGGAGCCCTTCCTGCTCACCTCCGAGTACCAGATAGCAGGTGGGTCGGGGGCTCGTGGCTCCCGTGGACGAAACGCAGCCCAGAGACTGTGGGGTATGTTGCTTGGTGGTCTGGGGTGACGGTCGGTCTGTTGGCTTAAAACGCCCCCCTCCTTACCCTGTACAGTAGTCCTACGAGTAAAAGACTAACCCGGATACGAACAGCACAAACTCACCGCCGCCGGTCACAGTAAGTGCGGTGTGAGGGCTCAGAGCAGCACCGAGAGCTCCTCCAGAATGGACCCTCAATGACAAAAGATCCCATAAACCTCACAGTGGTTCCCTGGTAGGAGAGAAAAACGGGCTTTGAGAGGGGGAGAAAAAACCGAGCTTACAGAAACAGAGAGCAGAGTGGTGGGGGGGGAGCTGTGGGGGGGGGCTGGGAGACGCTGGTGGATGGACAGAGACTACAGTTAAAGGATGAATGCGTCCTGGGGAGCTGGGGGACAGCATGGGGACTCTAGTTAATAGTGGGGTGTTGTAGACCCTGAAATTGGCTAAAGGAGTAAATGTGCAGTGTTCTCACTGCAAAAAGGACCCGGCAGACAGGAGGGCTGGTGGGAGATTGTGAGGGCCACGGCCCCATCGTGGTGTGATGTGTACTCACGTCAGATCACTGCCTCGCACGTCGTCGGCATCTGCAGCGCTACACGACTGCACATCCAGAGAGCTTGGGGGAGAAAACAGAAAACATGCTGTGAAGAGCATCCAGGACGGCTGGTTGGCCAGGGGGAGGGCAGGGGCTCCCACCCGGGGAAGGCAGCATTTGGAAAACAGGGACACTTTCAAGAGAGGCTCATTGCCCCTTGTGTTTCGAGCTTTCCTTCACCCATTGCAGGCCTCCCTGGTGGCCTCCTTAACCGAGGCCCCTGACCCTTGGTGGAGAGCATGCTGGTCAGTTAGCTCAGCCTTCCAGAAAGAGCCAAGCCCCTCGTGGAAAGGTGCCAAGACCTCTCCCACCTCCCCAAGCTCCAGCCCCCCAGGAAATCATGTCGGGGTGGGAGCTGCACTCTGAGAAGGGAAGGCGGAAACGCCAGCACTCTGGTCTTCAGGAAACCCCTGCTCTGGGGGGATTTTCTCAGGCTGCTCAGCCAACCCAGCCCAGCAGGAGCCTTAACGAACGGCTTCTCTGTTGACAGTGGCCGGCTGCATTCTCCTCCTGATCAGCGTCCTCCTTCTGAGCGGGCTCACCTGGCAGCGGAGATGGTGAGTCCCGTAGGGTCAGGGTCACGAAGCCCTGGCCGGAGCTGGCAGGCGGAGCCCGGTGTGCGAAGAGCTCAGGCAGAGAAACCCTCACCCTACCCTCCTACGAACCGGCAGCGGTTTGGGGAATCACAGAGAACTGGTCAACCCACACATCCCCAAAGCGCCTGGCAAGAACCCAAGCATGAGGAAATGGGAAAGGAAAGGAAACTAGCACTGGCTGAGCGCCTGCTGTATGCCAGGCTCCGTGCGTATCTAAGGAACATTCCCACAACCTAACTTCTCAGAACATTTGAAAGAGCTGCAGGTTCCCCGATCCAGCAACGCGAACAGGGAGGGGTGCGTGGCAGAGGCTGAAATGGCAGCCCGAGTCTAGAGCCCAAGGCCTTTCTGCTCCCGTCACGTGGCTGGAAGGAAACCAAGGGCAGCGTCCCCCTGAGTTTTCCTCTCCTGTGCTCCCAGCTCGACCGACCGCAGACACTCAGACCAGAACGCCCTTGATGGTGACGTGAACCACGTGGGGCCTTAATTGCATTAACTCGTATTTTCAATAGTGATTGCCAATTAGAACAACCAGGAGAGACTTTTTTTTTTTTTTTAATACCAATGCTTGCCCTCCAGCCAGGATCCCTAGGACATCAGTGCTTTTTTTTTTTTCCAGCTGGGATAGAATTCATCATTCTGACCATTTTATTTTATTTTTTCTAAAGATTTTATTTATTTATTTGACAGACAGAGATCACAGGTAGGCAGAGAGGCAGGCGGAGAGAGGAGAGAGGAGGAAGCAGGCTCCCTGCTGAGCAGAGAGCCCAATGCGGGGCTCGATCCCAGGACCCCGGGATCATGACCTGAGCCAAAGGCAGAGCCACCCAGGTGCCCCATTCTGACCATTTTAAAGTGCATAATTCAGTGGTTTTTGGCAATGTTGTATATATGCCACCACTGTCTCATTACACATCAGAACATTTCCATCATCCCAAAAGGAAACCCTGTACTCCCAATTCCACATCTCCCCCAGTCCCTGGAAACCACAAGTGCACTTCCCATCCCTGTGGATTTGCCCGTTTGGGACATTTCCCATAAATGGAACCTTACAGTGTATGACCTTTTGTGACCGAGACACCAGTATTTCCTTAAAGCTCCCCAGGGGCACCAAACCCACACACGTCCAGTTTTGACAGCTCTGTGCCAGGCCAGCAATTCCCGAACTTGAGTGGGCTTGTTCCTCAGAAGCTGCTGGAAGGCGTGTTCAAACACGGACTGCCAGGCCCTGCCTCCGGAGGTCCTGCTTCAGCGGGTCTGGGGTGGGGCCTGAAAATCTCCATTTCTAGCCAGTTCCCAGGACATATAGATGCCGCTGTTCCGGGCATCTGACTTTGAGAACCGCTGCACTGGACAGAGAGTAGAAGGTCAAGAGAGTGAGTTCGCTTCACACACACAGAAAGGCCACTTTCTCCCTCTTTAGGCAGACCTCCTATGTCACGCTCCCGACTCTCCAGGACATCCCTAAAGCACCACCCCCTTGCCCCCCACCAGTGTGCCACCTAACCAACCTTGACATGAGCTCCCCAGGAAGACCCTGAGAAGACACAGGCTCAACCCCTCCCTCCAATCCCAGAGCTCTTAGATGCCACAGTTAGCCCAGACAGGGGAAACCGGCAGACATCTTTCATCATCCCATTGGTCGTCAGGCCCACACATACTCCCGACTTCCCTCATGTGAATCAAAGAGCGCCGATTACCGGGAGGCAGGGGATAAGGCCCCTAGAATTATTCTGTTAGGAATTACAGAGAGACCCGACCATGTACCAACTTCTCCATGAGCTGATTCCTCAGGCGTTGTTTTAGGATTATGTGCGATGGGGTGTGTCGGGCGCTCAGGACATTGTGGGAACTCAACACGTGCTCCCCCCTCCCTTCGCTGACAAGACTTAATACCTCCTCAAGGAAATTCTCCCTTGGTAGCTTCAAGATGAAGAGCCTTCAGACACAAAGGCAGGAAGCTATTTGGGAGTGGCCAACATTTGGGATTTATGTTGCGACATAAGGAACAGCCTAAAACTAGATGAGTTCCTGCAAGCTCTCCCAGAATGACCGTCTTCCAGGAGACCCACACTCCTTCCCCAAACAGCCTTCTCCCACCAGGTCTAGGCAGCCCCAGAACCCTTCCCCGAATCTAATCTCGTCTGATGGTGCCCTCTTGTGGCCACACAGAATCCTACATGTGACTTTTTTGTTTTCGTTTTTTGATTTTGGACCAATTACTAGGGATAAACAGCTGTTGGCTTCCCCTGACTCCTAACAACCAAAAGCCAAAAGCTAAATTTTCATGAATCTTGTGAACCGTTTTTAAACACAGCCATTATCGAAAATTCAGTATGTAAACACAGTTACATAGATCATATTTAAAACGAAGTTAATACATACTGGAAAGTAGCCACTCTCTAATTACTTAACTGCTTTATTTGTTCTCTGGGTTATTTCAATGTATTGTTTCTATATTATCGAGGCGTTGCCGCACGATGGTCTGCTACTACACACCTCTTCCCAATTCTGTGTTCGGTTGTGTCACGTTGGTAGCTAGAAACTGGGCTTGGTGGGAGTCCTGACGCCATGGAAACAAGCCAACTTTTTCAAAGCGCTGGTTGTTAATCATTTACCAGCACACCGTTCTCACAGCCTTGCCCCCTGTGAGCTCCCAGGAGGTAGGAAGGGATCAGACATTCCTGTGGACTCAGTAAGGGCTGGGGAAGGTCTAGGACTCTGCTGTCCAACACACTAGCCACTGGCCACATGGTGGATATTTAAGCCTAAACTATTTAAATAAATGAAACATTAAAAATTCAGTTCATCAGTGATGCTAGCCTCATATCCAGTGTTCAGTAGCCACAGACGGTCACCTCATTGGACAACACAGATACAAAACATTTCCGTCATCAGAAAGTTCTTACAGTACAGAGCTGGCTAGATACGGTGCTTTCAATTCATGAAAGTCACTTAGCACAGTTAGTATTATTATCCCTTTTCTGCACCTGCTGCCCCCCACATAACTCAAAAAAATGTCTCTTGTATAGATGTTGGTCAAAGAGCACAAGCTTGCAGTTAGCACGAATGAGTTCTGGGGACCGAATACACAGCATAGACACCATGGGCAACAACCCTGTATTCTATACTTCAAAGTTGCTAAGAGACTAGATCTTAAATGTTCTCCCCACAAAAAAGAAATGATCAATTATAAGACACAGTGGAGGTGTTTGCTAGCGCTACAGTGGTAACCGTGTTGCAGTATAGTGATACAGTGTGTTAAAAATACATGAACATGTTATATTCCACAAACTTATATCATGTTACTGTCAATCCTATCTTAATTAAAAAAAAAAAAAAACACTATCGCAAGAACATCTGCTCTGTGCCAAGCACTTGCTAGGCCTAAAGATGAACAGGAAGAGGAAAAAGAGAGTTCAAGTTCAGATTCTTAAAGCCCAAGATTGAGGGGTGATAGGAGCGAAAAGACAGGACACTTAATCCTACGCGGGGGTGCCAACAAGAGTAGACGGTGCCTGCGGCCCCATAAAGGAAGGTGCGAGACGGCTGCTCAGCGGCGGGGAGCACGGGGAGAGGTAAGGCGGTGTGAACGGACGTGACAACGTCCGGGAGAAGTCAGGCAGCTCTGAACATCAGGTTGTGAGGTGCGTGGGTAGCAGGGACGGCCGCGCTGTGGGGATGGACAGTGACCACATCCTGGAAGACCAGGTCAGCCAGAGGGGCTCCGACCCCATCCTGAGGAAAACAGCCACAGAAGCTTGACTTGGGGACAAATGGTAGCACTGGCCCTTCGGACAGTCTGGCTGCAACAGAGGCAAGACGGAGGGGACCTAGGAATCATGGTGGCAGTTATGACGGACTATTTAGAGAGATAAGGTGAGCGCGAGCTAGGCCAGTGGGCACACACTAAAAAGGAGTTAGAGAATCGTGAAATACATAAAGGGGGTCAAATGAGCGGGATTTGCCAGCAGATGGGCAGTAAGGGTTAAGGAAGATGGATGCAGCAGGGATGACCCCAGATTTTTGAGTATGATGGGGACCCCTTAGCCTCTTGGTGAAATAAATGCAAACAGCAGGACACCTCTTGGGGGATCAGTCCCAAAGCAGAACCATCCTGCAGTCGTTCCCTGAGACCCACCCAGCCCTGGAGCGGACAAGGAAACAGAAGATCTGCTCCGGGCACAATTGTTGAATCATCTCGCTGTAGGAACTGGGGCATGCAGTCGGGGCCTCCGGAGGCACGGAGAGGCCTCGGGGTCAGATTTCAGGCTGTGGGAAGGTAACAGGACCCTGGGGTGGAATTGTAAGTTAGCAGGTCACTGGGGGTTTATGTTGAAGATCACATTTTTTTCTCGGTGCAGAGTTACACACACAACTGACTTAGCTGTATTCCTGCAGGAGGAAGAGAAGAAGAACAATCTAGAAAACTGGGACCGGTAAGAAGCCAAGGACAGCTCACAGAAGTCATGGAGCCCAAGCAAAATCAAAGACGTCAAACGCTCGGCCAAGAGGCATCTCCCGTGACCTCTTGGGTTTTGGAAAACTCTGAAGTCGCATGCTGACCCACCAGGCCACTGCAGGCTCAGGACACAGCCAGCTCCGTAGTACCAACGAGTGAACCCGACCCGCTTCTGGGCAGCAGATCCGGGGTCACTGCAGGAACAGGAAGCAACAGCCGGAACCGTGGGTCTTATTTTCGCGTCGGCGTGGTCATTCAAGCTTGAACAGCCTGGGACTCTCCACACCACACACGGTACAGAGAAAAGTAGCTTTGTGTTAATTTCACCCTAAGTTCGCAGTTTAGGAAAACCCTAGCACGGATGTAAATAGACACCCACACACAGTCCCCTCCCTATGGAACTGGGGGATGGACGCAGATCCTTCCCCGGCCGCTGGTTGATAAGCCCATTCTCCGGGCCACATGCTGTAACGAACTCGGAATCTTTTTGTCCTTGGCTCAGTCCTCTACACTAGCCCCCTTCCACAGAACCTTCAACCTGAATTTCTAAACAGAAGCCACAGCAGCACTCTTCGGGTAACACCGACAGAGGGCAACCCTCTGGGGATCCCAGAACTTCGGCGTTTAGGATTATTTACTGGAGGTATGCTGGGAAAAGACGGGAGAACTAAGTCCCAGGTAACGAACTGTGCCTAATAAAAAGCTCTAATGTGTACCTTACTAACACGCCCCGTCCCGAGCTAGTTTCTGTGGGACTGCGTTAAGTGATGATCTGAATTTGGTCTGTACGAATGTGATGTTCACAGACACATCACACGCAAATGCCTACATTTCCCAATCGGCGTCGTAAAAGCACTGATAAGGGATCAATGCATTCGATGTTTAGGGATGGAAGGAAGAAGGACGTGTGGCACAGGGAGGGTGATCCCACGGACAGAAGGTAACCTGGAAAAGGTCACCCCTTAGTAGCCTTCAAACTGTTAGCGACGCAGTTAGCAAATCAGATTTACCTGGAGGCCAGGTTGAGGGTGGGGGGCGGGGGTGCATCTGCAGGTCTCTGAGTCAGCAGATGCCGGCCGAGGACTTACACTGGTAAAAAGTTCCAGGTGATGCCGCTGAGGCTGGTCTTGAGACCACATTTTGAGAACCACTGGGTTCTAGGCCTCCATGCCCAACCACTCGCAAAAATCACGTGATTAAGGAGACTAATGAAAGGTTAAAACCAGCCCATCAGCATTTCTGTAAGGCCAGAAAAGTGTTGTTTTAAAAATGGACAGGCATCAGCAGGTCCATATCCAGATTAAAGAACCATTTTCTGCCCTGTGACTAACCGGGCACAATGCCCATTCCAGTGTCCACTTCCCCATGCCCCCAAGTACATGTTTTCTGGATTGAGAGGAATCTCAGACCAGAAAAAAAAATTTTTTGTGTATTACTTCTCTTGAGTAAAATTGCACTGAGTCATCATGACTCACTGTGGGGGGAGGGGCATGAGAACAAGTGTCTTAATTAATAATTAAGATGTTATTACCTTCTTCATGCTCATTCTAAGTGTATGGTGGAGTTTCCAAAAACTACATGTTATGTGATGATGTCGTCTCTCCGATGTTAACATGTAATGAGTTTATTACTGTTGTTTATGAGAGAACTAATAAATAATATTAATAAATAATATTTTTAAACTTTCTTGGTTTTAGTGTCTAAATGTGGTAAGTATCCCTGATTGTAACTACACAGATGAAAGCAGATAAAGCTCTTTGGGATTCTCAATACTCTTCTTTTTCTTTCTTTCTTACGGAGATAGAGCCCAGGAAGGGGCAGAGGGAGAGGGAGAGAGAGAATCCTAAGCAGGCTCCATGCTGGGCGTAGAGCTCGACGCCATGACCAGAGCTCCAGCCCATGACCCTGAGATCATAACCCGAGTGAAAATCGAGAGCTGGGCGCTCACCTAACTGGGCCACCCAGGCGCCCCGCCTCGATACTTTTTAATAATGTACAGAGGTCCTGACAAATAGGTAACAAACGTATCGTCATTGGTCATTCCAGAAATCCAAATCAAAACCACAATGAGATACCCCTCCACAGCCATTAAGATGACTCTCAGCCAAAAGGAGAATAACAAACGTGGGCAAGGATGCAAAGAAATAGGAATTCTCGTACATTCCTGGTGGAAATGTCATAGGTGCAGACACTGTGGAGAACAGATTGGGGATTCCTCAAAACATTAAACATACAATTACCGCATGACCTGGCAATTCCAAGGGATACCCAAGAGAGATGATGATGATACACAGAGACCTGTATATGACTATTTCTAACAGCACGATAGCCAGACAGCCAAGAGGTGACAACAGCCCAAGTGCCCATCAATGAAGAAATGGACTGGTAATTTGTGGTCTCTCCACACACTGCAATGTTATTCAGCCATGAAAAGGAATACAATACTGATACAGTATGGATACGTGGTGCAATGTGGATGAGTTTCAGAAACATCATGCTAAGGGAAAGCAGCCAGGCACAAAGGGTCACATGTTAGAGGATTCCTTTTATATGATACACCCAGAGTAGGCAGATCCATCGAGGCAGAAAGTAAATGAGAGGTTAACCGGGGCTGCGGAGTGATTATTTCACATTTTACACAACACCCTTGCCACTGATGTCCACACTTTCTATGGTTATGAGAATTTCACCTCAATTAAAAGAAACAAACAACAACAAAAAAGAGGTCCTGAAACCCAAATATTTGAGCATAGCTGGTCCCAACCATGGTTCTCAAAGAATGGTCCTCAGTTCACAATAGAGGGCCCCCGAGGGGCGCAGGCAGAGGAGCACCCCCCAAGATTTCTCCAGTCTTAGTGGTTCAGATGAGGGTTCCTGTCTGCACTGTGGCCGGAGGCTGGAAGGCCTGAGCCCACACCCCACCTCTCCACCCAAGAGTAGAACCAACCTCCCTCACTGGTTGCTTGAGGTGGACAGAAGGGTGAGACGCAAAGAAAAGGAGGTCATTGCAGAGAGAAGGGAGCACGGATGAGGAAGCAGCCACACCTTTCTCTGTGCCTTTGCTTCCAGGCAGTATTATTCTATTAAGGGAGAGCCTCGATTTCTCATCAGTCCTACCGTTAGAAAGCTTGGGAGGGGGGCGCCTGGGTGGCTCCGTGGGTTAAAGCCTCTGCCTTCAGCTCAGGTCGTGATCCCAGGGTCCTGGGATCGAGCCCCGCGTCGGGCTCTCTGCTCTGTGGGGAGCCTGCTTCTCCCCACTCTCTCTGCCTGCCTCTCTGCCTACTTGTGATCTCTGCCTGTCAAATAAATAAATAAAATTAAAAAAAAAAAAAAGAAAGCTTAGGAGGAGCTAGGTCAAAGCTCTGTCACGGGAGCTGGAGAGAAAAAATGTGGACAAATAGATTTGTAGCGCCAGCATCTGGGAGTTTTTAAGGCTGTCGAAAGGCCTTCTGAGGTTCTTCTGACAATGTGCTGGGCTGTCCAGGCGGAGCCGGGACACACACTTGGACTGGAAGGGAATTGGAGCGGGAGTGTTGAGCGCCGGTTGGGCGAAGTCATCAAGATGTGACTGCCAGTTGACTTGTGAGCCGGACCCCAGGGACTGGAGGCTCCTCACCCCTCCTCTGTTCTCGGAATGTGAGTTCCGCATGCCTCTCCCCTGAGGCTGCTCCAAGGACACAGCCTCAGATAGGGATGTGGTGTGGACGACATCTGCTCAGTATACGGGACTGACCTAGTTAAGGCTTCTCTCTGAACTTTCAAGTGGGTGGGTGGGCGTGGGCATCCACTAGGCTTGCTGTCCCCACCCCCAGCCACGTCTTGTTTGTAAATTCCCTTGTTTATTAAAACTGCCACCGACCAGCCTGGGGCCACCTGCCTTCTTCAGTCCTCCCTGCCCTCCTCCAACAGACAGATGCTGGTTTCAGATTTCCTTGGAGAAGCTCCAGAAGAGGTTGCAAACCAGCAACGGGTGAGCCAGCCAGGGAACTGGAGAAATGAGCCCCGGGAATGACACACTGCAGGGAAATCCTGGGTCAGCGAGTGACCTCTGTGGGGGGAGGGGTGGCCCCCATGTCAGACACTTAATTGTAGGACTACGGGACCACCCCGCTCCCCGTCTCGAACACACTAGCTGCTCTAAGGGGCTTGTTTGAGGAAGTGCATGCAGTTGTCCGAGGCAGAGAAGGGAAGCAAGGTGACAGCGGGCTGGCCTCTGGCGAGGGCAGTTCTGTGCGCCGCGAAGCCCAGCTCGAGGCTGAAGCTGGAGTCAGGAAGCTAGAGCTATCAGGGGAGGATGTGCTGGTGTCCACCACGCTGCTGGCTTTGGGGCCGGCAGATGAGGTGGGAGGGCAGGGTGATAAGTTAGAGGTCTCAGGCACCCCTGGGAGGTGAGCCAGTAAGTGTCTGGCTCTTGATCTCATCTCAGGTTTTGATCTTAGGGTTGTGAGTTCAAGCCCTGCCTTGGGCTCCATGCTGGGTGTGGAGCCTACTTAAAAAAAAAATAAAAAAAATAAGCGGTCTTAGCATACCCTTTGTAAAAAGCTTGGAGGGTTCCAGATGCTTTGGATTAAGATCTGGGCACCTGTGACAAAGCCTGAGTAGGAGTTAAAAGATGTAATCCCTGAGAATGTGATAAGAATAAGGACAAGGATATTGTGGTAACTGAGGAGAAAATAGATAACATGTGCCTTGCCTTCTGACCAGTAATATGGAAACGTTTTAAATTGCAATGATTGGGGCGCCTGGGTGGCTCCGTGGGTTAAGCCCCTGCCTTAGGTCCTGGTCTCAGAGTCCTGGGATCCAGCCCAGCATCCGGGCTCTCTGCTCAGCAGGGAGCCTGCTTCCCCCTCTCTCTCTGCCTGCCTCTCTGCCTACTTGTGATCTCTCTCTCTCTCTGTCAAATAAATAAATAAAATCTTTAAAAAATAATTTTTAAAAAATCGAAATAAAATGTTTAAAAAAAAACAATGATCCCAATGCAATGATCCCAAAACTCCTAGGGGGGAAACTTGCGCTCTTTCTCTTTCCCTTGGTGTTGTAAATCTTATCATGTCTTTGAAATGTAAACAGCCAAGAGATAAACAAATCACAGCTCACAAAGACTGAAGGAAAAAAGGGGGAGGGGGAGGGCGGCTTTTTAAAATACACACTGCTTGCCTTAGGAGCTCCCTTCCCCAGAATCCAGTCCACAGCAATCAAAAGATGACAACAATCAACCAGAAGCTTTAGCCGTGGGAGTGGATACCTGATTCCCAGCTAGAGATTGGGAATGAACGCTCAATAGATACAGAAAGCTGGAGAAGGTCTGTGGAAAAGAAATATTGAGAAAGGAATTTAATATGTAGGAATTTAATTTAATATGATTAAAGTAGACTTATGTAAGAGTTCTACTATCAAAAGTACACTGGTACAAAATTAGAATTTACTTTTCTCTGTGTGAAAGGGAGAAAGTTTTCTTAGATGATTGGCTTGCTCTTAATAAGACATTGTAGACAAAGGCTTTTCTTTGCTTTCTGTACCTGGGAAACTAAGATTCTGTGTTTTGTCTTTATCAGGTCTTTGATTACTTAAGAAAGTCCGTCTTCTCTGTTAAAGCTAAGTTGTTCACAACTTTGCAACTTGTGTTACATGTTAAATTTCATGGGCAGCATTGTCAAATAAGAAGCAATGCTAAACTTTCTTTAGGCTATACTTGCAAGAAATTCCCCAAACTCTGGAATGTCCTAGTAAAATGGTCTCAGTCGTAACTTTTGAGTGTATGTCAGAGAAACAAGCAAGCCCCTGGTCCGTTGCATCAGATGAACTCTCATCAGATCTATAGCCACGGCCACTTCCAAGTCTTTGGTCATTTGCAGACAGTTATTGTTCTATCTGTTCCTTGGCAAAAAGTGTTCCTGCAAAAGTGACTCATCTTCAGGGAGGTTCGTAGAAAAGACTCTGACAGGTTTCTAGTAGATAAGATCAATTTGCCTTCATGTGGGAGGGATAATAATAAACCTTTCCAGCACCCACCTCCCCCCTCCCAAGGCTATCTGCACAGTCCAACCATGTGTCTTAGAACAGAACGGGGGACCTGTCCCTGTTCTTTTCCCACGTCAGTGAAACAGGTCCATTACATGGATGATACAATGTAACATGTGAAGATTTGCCCCTGAAGCCGGATACCCTGCCGGCTTTGCATCTTATTTGGAGCATCTGTGAGAGGGTGGGCAGCAGATCCACGGAAAATTCAAGACCCAGATACTACAGTAAGCTTTTGGGTGTCAGTTGGCCAGGTGAGACACCTGCTGTCCCAAAAGCTGTGACTACTAAGGTGCAAGCGTATCCAGCCCCTAAGGACATGAGCGTGGTGTGAGGCTTTGTAGGGGTTTGGGGACTTTGGAGGACTTTGGCCCAGTGTTCCTGTCCCTTACACTGCGTGGCAGAGAGAGGGCACATGTGGGGCTCGGGGTCGGAGTAGCAGCCACCCTCGGGAGGCAGAAGTACTGGGAAAACGGATGAAAGTTCTGGGCGTCCCCTAAGCAGGGCTGCCATGTGCGCTGGACGTGTCTAGGACTCAGGAAGGTAGGAGTCGGCACTGGGGCCGAGACAACAGAAGGAGGGCGTGCCCCTGGGACTTGGGTCCCAGCTCTGGAAGGGGACGGAAAGCTGATCTAGCCCTACAGTGCACCAGCTCCTGGGGGTGTCCACAGCACCCCTCCGGGTGGGTTCTCTCCCACAGCACCCAGCACAGCAACCGGGGGGCTGAGTTGAGAGTGGGCTGGCTGGTGATCGCCCACGAGCCCTGGCTGCTGGCCCCTTGCACGGCGGGACGGCAGGGCTGCCGTAAAGGGATGAACCCTGTGTCCTGGACAGTGGGACGCAGAGGGGTGGGTGATCGTGCATCAGTCCTTGTGGTACCAGAACGTGTGTGGAAAGACCTCCGGGTCCATCTGCAAGAGCCCGAGGCATCCTGACTGCTTTTCATTCCCCAGTTCATAAAGCCCCAAGGCTGCAGGGCCCTTCCACAGTGGCCTAGACCTGTGAGGACCTTGCTGGGGCCACATGCCCCACCTCCGTATTTTTCAGTGGCTCCACCCTCTCCAACACGCCCTTAGAAAGAGTCCACCCCAAGTGGCACCCCAAGCCTGGCAGAGCGCAGGCATCCCTGACAGGGGCCAGCACACTCCAAAGTGATCCCTGCCCCAGGGAGATGGGAAGACACTCACACCCACCAATCCAACTGCAGCCCCAACAGTGGGCTGAGGGAAGACACCTGGTCTGACTACAAGCCCCACGCACCAAGGAAAGCTTTTCAGGAGACAACGCAGGTAGAATGCCCTGCGGCTCTGTGCCACCACAGCTCTGGCACATGACTGGTCTGACGAAACTCAAGCCCAGGGCAGCTGCCGACTGCCCCACTAACAACACGGGGACCAAATCCCGCTCACAAAAAGCAAAGAAAGCCATTGTAGACAATTGGATTAAAGGCAAATGTGGCTCAGCCACATGCACACAACACACATAGGAGACGCCCCTAAAGTTCCAGGTTCTGGTGAACGAGGGACATTGCACTACAGGACATTAAAGGACCTCTTCTTCATAAGGCCACTACTTTCAAGAGCAGGAGACATAGCTGACTTTCTAGCAGAAACAGACACTAAGGGTTATGCAAAATGAGGAGACAGGAAAATACGTCCCAAATGAAAGAACAGGACAAAGTCACAGCAAAAGAGCTAAATGAAACACAGATAATTAATATGTTTGCTAGATGATTTAAAGTAATGGTCATAAAGATACTCATTAGACTTGAGAAAAGAGTGGAGGACCTCAGTGAGACCCTTAACAGAGAGAGAAAAAAGAACCAATTGGAAATGAAAAACACAATAACTGAAATTAAAAATACACTAGAGGGAATAAATAGTAGACGAGAGGAAGCAGAAGAAAGGATCAACAACCTGAAGGAAAAAGTAATGGAAAGCCATAAAGCTGAACAGGAGAGAGAAAAAAATAACAATAATAAATGAAAAGAGATTAAGGGAACTCGGCAACACCATCAAGTGTAAAAACATTCATATTATAGCATTCCAGAAGAAGAAGAAGAGAGAAAAGGAGGCAGATAATTTATTTGAAGAAATAACAGCTGAAAAATTCCTAAATCTGGAAAGGGAAACAGAGATCCAGATCCAGGGAGCACAGAGAGCCCCCAACAAAATCCACCCAATGAGGTTCACACCAGGACACATGATATTTAAAATGGCAAAAAGTAGTTGATAAATAGAGAATTTTAAAAAGCAGCAAGAGAAAAGAAAACAGTTACTTACAAGGAAAACCCCATAAGGCTATGAGCAAATTTCTCAGCAGAAACTTTGCAGGCCAGAAGAAAGTGGCATGGTAAGTTCAAAGTACTGAAAGAAAACAAAACAAAACAAAACTAACAAAACAAAACAAAACAAAAACAAAAAACTGAAACTAAGAATACTCCATCCACTAAATCCAACATTCAGAATAGAAGGAGAGATAAAAGAGTTTCCCAGACAAACAAAAGTTAAAGAAATTCATCACCACTAAACCAGCCTCACACGAAATGTTAAAGGGAATTCTTTAAGTGGTAAGGAAAGACCATAGCAGGAGTAAGAAAAGTCGGTGGTACAAAAGCAGTAAAATTAAGCGTATCTATAAAAAATCAGTCAAAAACCATTAGAGACTCTTAGTCTCACAAAACAAACTGAGGGTTGCTGGGGGTAGGAGGGTAGGGAGAGGGTGATTGGGTTATGGACATTACGGAGGATATGTGCTACAGTGAGTGCTGTGAAGTTTATAAAACTGGCAATTCACAGACATGTACCCCTGGGGCTAAAATACATTATATGTTAATAAAAAATAAAAAAAGTTTTTTTAAAGAAAAAGAAAATAACTTAAAAAATCAGTCAAGGGGTCGCCTGATTGGCTCAGTGGGTTAAAGCCTCTGCCTTCGGCTCAGGTCATGATCCCAGGATCCTGGGATCAAGCCCCACATCAAGCTCTCTGCTCTGCAGGGAGCCTGCTTCCTCCTCTCTCTCTGCCTGCCTCTCTGCCTACTTGCAATCTCTATCTGTCAAATAAATAAATAAAATATTTAAAAAAAAATCAGTCAAAAGATTCACAAAATAAAAGCATGTAAAGTATAACACCATATATCTAAAATGGGGGGGGTAAAAATTTTAATGTTTTTAGAATGGGTTCAAACTTAAGCAACCAACTTTATATAGATTGCTATATGCATAAGATGTTGTATATAAACCTAATGGTAATCATGAATCAAAACCCAATAACAGATATGCAAAAATAAAGAGAAAGGAATCCAAGTGTGTCAGAAAACCAGCAAACTATGAGAGAGGAAAGCAAGAGAAGAAAGGAACAGCAAAGAACTACAAAGACAAACTTAAAACAAGCAGAACAAAATGGCAATAAATATGTATTTAACAATATAACTTTGAAGGTATGCAGAATATATGCTCCAATCAAAAGACATAGGGTGATGGAATGGATAAAAAAGCAAGACCCATCTATATGCCGCCTACAAGAGACTATTTTTCAGACCTAAGGACACGTGCAGATTGAAAGCAAAGGGAAGGAAAAGCATTTATCACGCAAACGGAAGTGAAAAGAAACCTGGGGTACCAACACTTATATAGGACAAAATGGACTTCAAAACAAAGACTGTAACAAGAGACAGGAGGGATACTATATAATTATAAAGGGAAAAGTCCAACACGAAGATGTAATTATAAATATTTATGTTCCCAACAGGGAGCATCCAAATACACAAAGCAGTTAATAACAAACATAAAGGAAGTAACTGATACTAATACAGTAATAGTAGGGGACTTTAACACTCTTCTTACATCAATGGACAGATAGATCATCCAAACAGAAAATTCCCAAGGAAACAGTGGCTTTGACTGACACATTGAACTAGATGGACCTAACAGGTATATTCAGAACACTCCATCCTAAAATAGCAGAAGGCACATTCTTTTCAAGCGCGCATGGACCATTCTTCAGAATAGATCATATGTCAGGCCACAAAACAAGCCTCCACAAATTAGAAAAGAGTAAAGTCATACACTTTTTCTGATCACAATGCTATGAAACTAGAAATCAACCACACACGCGTTCACACGTGCAGGTGTGCGCACGTGTGCACACACACACATACACACATCTGGAAAGAACACAAATACATGGAGGTTAAATAACATGCTACTAAACAGTGAATGGGTCAACCAAGAAATCAAAAAGGAAATTAAAAAATACACAGCGACAGGGGCGCCTGGGTGGCTCAGTGGGTTAAAGCCTCTGCCTTCAGCTCAGATCATGATCCCAGAGTCCTGGGATCGAGCCCTGCATCGGGCTCTCTGCTCAGCAGGGAGTCAGCTTCCCCCCCTCTCTCTCTGCCTGCCTCTCTGCCTACTTGTGATCTCTGTCTGTCAAATGAATATATAAAACCTTTAAAAAAAATACAGAGACAAATGAAAATGAAAATACAATGGTCCAAAATCGTTGGGATGCTGCAAAAGCTATTCTAAGAGGGAACTTTATAGCAATCCAGGCCTGTTCCAAGAAGCCAGAAAAATCTCAAATACGCAACCTAACCATACACCTAGAGGACAAACAAAACCTAAAACCAGAAAAAGGGAGGAAATAATAAAGATTAGAACAGATATAAATGAAATAGAAACTAAAAATACAATAGAATAGATTGGTTAGAAGAGCTGGTTTTTGGAAATATCAACCAAATTGGTAAACTTCTAGCCAGACTCATAGAAAGGGGGGTAGGGAGGAAGCGCGAGAACTCAAATAAGCAAAGTCAGAAATCAAAGAAGAGAAATAAGAACTGACACCACAGAAATACAAGGGATTAGAAGAGAATATCATTAAAGATTACATGCCAACAAATTGGACAACCTAGAAGAAATGGATAAATTCTAAAAACATATAACCTCCCTACACTGAATCAGGAAGAAATAGAAAATTTAAACATACCAATGATCAGTGATGAAATTGAATCAATAATCAAAAACCCCTAATAAACCCCTAATAAACAAAAGCCAGATGGCTTCACAGGTGAATTCTATCAAACATTCAAAGAAGAGTTAATAGCTATTCTCAAACTGTTCCAGAAATAGAAAAGGAAAGCTTCCAAATTCATTCTGTGAGGCCAGCGTTATCCTGATACCAAAACCTGATAAAGACACTAAAGGAAAAAAGAGAACTACAGGCCGATATTTTTGGGATGCAAAAGTCCTTGACATATATTAGCAAACTGAATCCAACCATACAATAAAAGTATCATTCACCAAATGTATATATATATATATGTGTGTGTGTGTGTGTGTGTAGATATATATATAAAAAATTCACCATGATCAAGTGGGATTTATTCCTGGGATGCAAGGGTACTTCAACATTTGCAAAGCCATCAATGTGATTTAGCACATAAAAAAAAAAAAAAGGATAAAAAACATATGATCATCTCCACAGATGCAAAAAAAGCATTTGACAAAGTAAAACATCCAGTCAGGAAAAAAAACAAAACAAACATCCAGACACTCAAAAAAGTCAGTTTAGAGAGAACATACCTCAACATAATAAAGGGCATATATAAAAACCCCACAGCTATCATCAGATACTCAGTGGTGAAAAACTGAGAACTTTTCCCCTAAGGTAGGGAACAAAACAAGGATGTCCACTCTTAACATTTTTATTCTTCATAATACTGGAAGCTCTAACCACAGCAATCAGACCAAAAAAAAAAAAAAAAAAAAGGAAATAAAAGGCATCTAAATTGGTAAAAAAGAAGTAAAACTTCTACTATTTGCACATGACATGATATTATAAATAGGAAACCTTAAAGACTCCACAAAAAAACTACTAGTGCTGATAAATAAATTCATTTAGGGGACAGGATATAAAAATCTGTTGCATTCCTATACACTAATAACAATTCCTATACATATTATATATATTCCTATATATAATATAATATTATATTATATTATTACATATAATAATTGTTATTAGTGTATATTATACATATATTATATTATATTATTATATATAGGAATTATTAGTGTATATTATTATATACATAATATATATTATTATATTATAATAACAATAATAATTCCTATGTACTAATAACAAAGTAGCAGAAAGAGAAACGAAGAAAATAGTCCCATTTACAATGCACTGAAAAAATAAAATACCTAGGAATAAACCCAATGAAGGAGGTAAGAGACCTGCACTCTGAAAACTATAGAACACTGATGAAATAAATTGAAAATGACACAAACAAATGAAAATATATTCCATGCTTATGGATTGGAAGAACAACAATTGTTAAAAATGTCTATACTAACCAAAGCAATGAGCTTAATTTAATGAGATCCTTATCAAAATTCCAACACCATCTTTCTTTTTTTTTTTTTTTTCTTTCTTTCTTCTTTTAGAGAGAAAAAGAGACACCACCAGGGGAGGAGCAGAAGGAGAGGGATAGAGAGAATCCTTAAGCAGGCTCCATGCTGGGTGCATGGCGCTCAACGTCATGACCCGAAATAATGACCTGAGCTGAAATCAAGAGTTGGACACTGGGGCGCCTGGGTGGCTCAGTGGGTTAAAGCCGCTGCCTTCGGCTCAGGTCGTGATCCCGGCGTCCTGAGATCGAGCCCCGCATCGGGCTCTCTGCTCAGCGGGGAGCCTGCTTCCTCCCTTCTCTCTCTGCCTGCCTCTCTGTCTGCTTGTGATCTGTCTGTCAAATAAATAAATAAAATCTTTAAAAAAAAAAACAAAAACCCTTTCAAAAAAAAAAAAAAAAAGAGTTGGACACTTCACTGACAAACCCACACAGGCACCACCAAGAGCACTTTTCATGGAACTAGAACATATAATCCTAAAATTTGTATGGAACCACGAAAGACCCCAAATAGTCAAAGCAATCCTGTAAAAGAAAAACAAAAGTGGAGGTATCCCAATATATTTCAAGATATACTACAAATCTGTGGCAATCAAAACAGTATGGCATTGGCACAAAAACAGACACATAGATCAACAGAACTGAATAGAAAGTCCTGAAAAAAACCCATGATTATCTGGTCAATTAATCTTCAACAAAGGAAGCAAGAATATGCAAAAAGAAAGGGATGGTCTCTTCAACAAATGGTGTTGAGAAAACTGGACAGCTACATGCAGAAGAATGACACTGGACCACTTTCTTACACCACACACGGAAGTAAACTCAAAATGGATTAAGAACTTAAATGTAAGGCCTGAAACCATAAAAATCCTAGAAAAGAGCACAGGCAGTCATTTATCTGACGTTGGCCATAGTCACATTTTCTAGAGATGTCTCCTGAGGTGAGGGAAACAAAAGCAAAAATAAACTATTGGGACTATATCAAAACAAAAAGCTTCTGCACAGCAAAGGAAACAATCAACAAAACTAAAAAACAAACTACTGAATAGGAAAAGATATTTGCAAATGACTTATCCCAAAATGGGTTAGTATCAAAAATATATAAAAGAATTTATATACCTCAACATCAAAAAACCAAATAATCCAATTTAAAAATGGGCAGAAGATACAAACAGACATTTCCCTAAAAAAGACATACACATGGCCAAGAGACACAAGAAAAGATGTTCAACATCACTGATCATCAGGGAAATGCAAACTGAACCACAATGAGATACCACCTCATACCTGGCAGAATGGCTAAAATCAAAATTACAAGAAACAAAAAGTACTGATGAGCATCTGGGGCAAAAGGAACCCTCGTGCACGGTTGGTGGGAATGCAAACTGGGGCAGCCACAGTGCAGAAACAGTATGCAGCTTCCTCAGAAAATGAAAACTAGGATTACCCTGCAATCCAGTAACTCCACTACTGGGAATTTACCCCCCCACCCATATATGAAAACACTAATTAGAAAAGATATATACACCCCTATGTTTATTGTATCATTATTTACAATAGCTGGATTATGGAAGCCGCCCAGTGTCCATTGATAGATGAATGGATAAAGAGGGAAAGAAGGTGTGGTGTAGACAGATAGTTAGATCAAATAGGTGACAGGGATTAAGAAGATACTGATCATGATGAACACTGATAATGTAGAGAACTGGTGAATAACTATATGGTACACCTGAAACTAATATCACACTGTATGTTAACTATACCGGAATTTTTAAAAAGGAGGGGGGTGTGGGGGGGTTCCTGGGTGGCTCAGTTAAGTGTCTGACTCTTGATCTCAGCTCACGTCTTGACCTCAGGGTCGTGAGTTCAAGCCCCACATTGGGCTCCACACTGGGCATGGAGCCTACTTTCAAAAAAAAGAGAAGAAGAAATGATGTGTATCATGTGTCATCTCCATGTTGAATGAACCTTTAACAGAGAGCACATGACTTACCACAGAAAATTTCCAGACGGAAGTTTCTCTGTCGGCCTGGATTGCGTTGTGAAATCCCAGAGCAGAGTCTTGGGCAAACTGTGATTAATGTAGCATGAAAAAGAAACAAACTTGTGTTGTTACAAGACACTACTATGTAAGGGCTGTTTGTCACTGAAGCCTGACCTGTCTGATTCTGACTGATACACTACCATTCGGAGATGCACAGAAATTGTAGCTTTGTATTTAATCGATAACAAATCAGGCCTTACCCACTAGTTGGCAGGAAAATTAAAATGAAGGAAACAAAATATCCTCTCCAATTTGAACAATTCCTATAGGCAATGTTCAGTCTCTCTTTAATAAAAATGCTCAGTGTCTCAAATATCTTTGTTCTCTCTCTGCTTCTTGCCCAAAGATAGCAGTGCGGAGAGGGCTGGGGAGAATTAAGGCTCATTCAGCTTCACGGCCATGGGAAAGAATCAGGGACTCCAAAATTCATCCTCTGCTTTCTCCAGATACTGATACTGATCGCCCAGCTGGAATTTTCAGCAGCAGTTGCAACAGTAACAAGTTGTACCCCTAACTTTTTTAGGTCTGACCACCATCCCTGGTAGCCCTTCCCTACTGACCCAGATTTATCTCTGTTCCAACAGGCTTTCAAGAACAGTCTGGGGGTTCTGAGACCCACTTGAGCCACCCAGGCTTCCCTCACTACACTCAGCCAGATGGAAAGCTTCCCAGCCAGGCTTGCAATGATTTTCTGTGTCCCAATGACAGAGTCTCTCCCTTCCTAAACACACGGCAGCCTAGGGGGCCACATGGCTGTGCCTCATGGTGGTGTGGGGACAGATTAAGAGGTATATCTTATGTAAGTCCCAACAGAACTGCAGAAAGCAGTCATCCTTCTTTCCAGAGAGCCCCACACATCTGACCCCATCATGCACCTGCCTCTTTCTCTGTCTTTCTCACCATCTCCTGGGGCAAGAAAAGGGCAAATATTCCCCCCAGATCATGGTGTCTGGACTCCATATATAAAACCCTAAAAAGCTAGCAATCAAACCTAGCAATATGCTAGACCAGGTGATAATTCTTTCTCAAGAACATAACCTGGGGCACCTGGGTGGCTTATGTGGTTAAGTGTCTGCCTTTGGCTGAGGTCATGATCCCGGAGTCCTGGGATCGAGCCCCGCATTGGGCTCCCTGCATACTCTCTCTCTCTCACTCTCTTTCAAATAAATAAATAAAATCTTAAAAAAAGAAAAAAAAGAACATAACCTGTCCAAAAACCTATGTAATCTTTTGCTCCAAAATCTTAAACTTTGGGATAGTTTGTGAAGCACATGAGAAAAAGCATTTAATGCCATGCTGGGAAGCTCAAACCTACTCTGTCACTAACTAGCTAATGACCTTGGAAAATTATGTAACCTCCCCAATGTTCCATGTCGTCATTGGTAAATGTGGTTATTAATTTCTTTGATGCCTGAACAAAATGTTTATATGCAAAAAAAATTGATATCTTTGCTATCCAGGAAGTATTCAATAAATGTTGGCTATAAAAATTATCATCATCATTAGTGACAATAATAATGAATCAAGATCAGCCATTTAAAAGCTTGAATACACTCCTGCCATATAACTCAGCAATTTTACTCCTAGAACAATTTTAAAACATATACATATGTGCTATATATATACAAATTTATATAGGGAGACATATACATACATATGTACACACATATATTAATATATAGGTATGCACACATAATTTATATAAAGATATGTATATGTAACATACACAATACACTTACATGTGTACATATATATATGTATATTTATACACACACAAAATGTCCACACAAAAATGTTCATAGCAGCTTTATTCATAGTTGCCCAAAACTAGAAACAACTTCATGTCCATCAGCAAACAGGAGAAAGATGAACAGATTGCATATTACAACAATCCTCCCTCTCAAGAAAAAGAAACAAACTACTGATACACACAAAATAAACTTTAAAAACCATTATACTGAACAAAAGAAGCCAGACATAAAAGACCACACACTGTATGGTTCTACTTATATGACTTCAGAATGGGTCAATTTAATCTATGATAAAAGGAATCAGAACAGGGGTTGCAGGGACTAGTGTGGGAACTGACTGGGAAGGGACACCAGGGATCTTTCTGGGGTGATGGAAATGGCCCATGACTTGATAGGGGTTTGGGTGCATGTGTTTGTCAAAATTCATTATACAAAGTCTATCTCAACTAAAAATGTTAATCTTATGCTGGATATCAGGAACTATCACTGTTTTTCATTCAATCCAAGATGCTACCAATTGTAAGACTCATCATTATTTTATGTACAAGAAAGAAAGAGAGAGAGAGAAAGAGAAAAAGAGAGAGGGAGAGAGGAAGAAAGAGCAAATTCACTAAAACTATGACAGCTGTAGGTTGTAAAATGCATGTTTAAAAATGTTAGGGGACACCTGGGTGGCTCAGTCGGTTAAGCCTCTGCCTTTGGCTCAGGTCATGATCTCAGGGTCTCGGGATTGAGTCCTGCATCAGGCTGGCTCCTTGCTCAGCAGGGAACCTGCTTCTCTCTCTCTCCCTCTGCCGATCCCCTACTTGTGCTCTCTATCACACACATTTGCTTGCTGTCTCTCTCTCAAATAAATAAATTATTTTAAAAAATATTAAAAATGTGGGGCAAAAAGTATATTTTAGAATCAGTGACCTTTGGTTGCTTAGTCTTTTCTTTGCATTTCTTCTATAACAATCCTAAACTCTCCTCTCCCCACTCCCCACGAAGCATGTGGATACCCCAGGCCAACAAGAGTAAAGACCGTGGTCTCAGAAAGACAAAATGGAAAAGCACATTAATTATTTTCCAAATATTATTCTTGTCAAACAGGCATTCTGACCCATGTTCTTAACTTGTCTAAGTTCAAAGTCCTTAATTAAAGGTTAAATGATATGGGGGTTTTTTTCTTCTTTTTCCTTTTTCTTTTGTTTAAAAAGGCAAGAACATACTTCCATCTTGACTTTAGGTCAAAATTGTTGTCCTCACTGCAAACTGAATTCCAGAATGATGACATTTAGATTCTACTTGTGGAAATCTCTTTAAATGGGTTTCCTTCCCAGAACAGAAGTCTTCAGGTTACAGTGGCTTGTAAATCAACAGTTTATCTGGAAGGAAGTTGGTATTTGGAACTCAAAATTCATGTTTCCCCATATTTAGCAGTGTGTCTGGGGGAGGTGGGGTTCAAATTTATTTAAGCTTTGGACTCAATCTCTTCCCTGGATGGATATTGCTGGTTGCCTTGGAACAGAGCTCCTCTTCCCCATTTTGAGCCATTGCCCCCTTTGTTGTGCAAAGATAAGGCAAAGCCTCAACACTGACCCTGGGAAAGTCTGTGACAAGACCTCTAATCAGTTGGGAAAGGCTTCCCTCCCAACCCCTTCAGCTTGTTGAATTGCTGATAGATGGAATGTACATTTCTAAGGGAGCTTTCTGGAAAGAGGAAGCTGGATGTTTTCTCTTGTGGAGTTCAGTGTGTATAGAAAACTTCTCTACTATGTTAAGAAGATCCAAACGAAGTATGCATGTGGGAATAGGCAGCACAAGCTCCCACACACCAATGAGGGAATCTGTACCAGGGCCCCATGCCCCAAGCTGGGCATCAGATATTTATGGCAATGGCTGGACCTAGCACAGCAAACAAGGCAGTTAGCTTTGCGACTTGCATCAGTCAGTATCCAGCCAGGAGAACAGAAAGCTCTCTATGGATTTCAGACACCGGAGATTTAATATAGGGACTTGTTTGCAAGAGTTTTGGAATGCTTAGCACAGCAGAAGGTGGGTTACCCATGGTTCAGTTACTGTCCCTAGGACTAGAGTTACAGAAGGTATTACCCAGAGCACATGGGCACATGCTTGCCACTACTCCTACACTACTCCTGCTGTTAGGGCCACCACTGATGATGGTGGGGGTGCCTGGAATTCTATATTCCTTCTGAATTGGTTTCCACGAGCAAAATGACTCATGCATTCCTCCTATTTACAATCTTGTACCACTGGGCAGAACCTAACTGGACTCAGTGGGCAAGGGAAGTTAAGAAATGTAATACCCAGGCTTCTAGCCCAAACAGTACAAGAGAGTGTATGGACAGATGATGATGGAGCTTCGTCCCAGCAGTCATCACCATGATAGTAATAGACAGAGATGGCCATGGACAGATCAGACCATGTTGAAATTATTTTCAACCGTGACATTATATGATAACATCAGAATCAACAGAAGTAGGGAACTAATTATCCTCTCAAATTCTCTGCCTCTGCAGTATAAGTAAGTCAATGGTATTATAATAACATTGTATGGTGACAGCAGCTACACTTGTGGTGAGCCACACAGCCGCTAAGGCACAGAGTTGTCCGATCACTATGTCGTTCACCTGAAGCTACGTGCCAACGATACAAAAAAAATTGTTTTTAATTCTCTGCCTCTGGTTTTTGTATGCAAAACCCACTGCCTTTGAATTAAGCCCCTGATGGTCTTGGGAAATTTTCAGGAAGCACGGAGTACAGAAGTCTCAAGAAATGGTTACTTGATTTCCTCCAGGGATGGGCAGTGGAAACTCAGATGATGACATTAGGAAAGTAAGTCAAAGTGCATCACACACTCAGATAAAATCCTAGTTAGATTTCTAGCCCACTACTTTTAACCTACTTAGTAGCAAAAATGTTGTATATCTCAATTTCAAAAGGATTTAAATAAAAATAAACCAATACTGGTATATTAATGAATCATATAATTATCCCTACCCAAAAATGTCTTTGCTTATCTACAGTGTTGGTGCATAAGGAAAAACAGACTTTAATAAAGAAAAATGAGGTGGTAGTACATATTTTTATGGAGATCCTAAAGAGAAATTCTGGACACTTCTAAGGATATTGGCAGTTGGAAAAAATCTTTATTATATTAATTATCAGTAAAAATTATCTTGCTGTCATTTCTATATGTGTGCCGCAGTTCCAGCTGTGATAGGCAGGATCATGGTCCCCCCAAACACAGCTGCATCCTAATTCCTGAAACGTGTAAGTAAATATGTTACCACACAAGGCAAAAGAGAATTGAGTTTGTAGATGCAAAGAGAGTCATGAATCAGCTGAAGTTAAAATGGCAAGATTATCCAGTGGACTCAGTGTAATCATGAGGGTCTTGAAAGTGGAGATGGGAGGTAGGAAAGAAGAGTCATCAGGGAGAATGAAAGATGGTGGAAGAAGGACCAGAAAGACACAGTGTTGCTGGCTTTGAAGATGAAGCAGTTGGACCACCAGCCAAAGAACATAGGCAGCCTCTGTAAGCTGGAAAAGATAAGCAAGTGGATTCTCCCCTGGAGCTCTGTCAACACCTTGATTTTAAGCCAGTGAGACCTGCGTCTGACTTCTCACCTCCAGAACAATAAGATAATAAATTTGTGTTTGTTTAAAGTCACTAAGTTTGTTGTCATGTACTATGGCAACAAGAGAAAATGAATACACCAGTTCTCCCAGGTGTTCTTCGATTCCTCTCTCCTCCACTAAGGTAATATGTTGTGGCTACTAAGTATGCACAGGATAAACACTTTGTGTCAAAATGAATGTACTAGAGGGCACCGGGGTGGCTCAGTCTGTTGAGCTTCTGAATCTTGATTTCAGCTCAGGTCGTGATCTCAGGGTCATGAGATTGAGCCCCACACTGGGCTCTGTGCTCGGCATGGAGTCTGCTTGAGATTCTCTCTCTCCCTCTGTCCCACCCCTCCTCATGTTCTCTCCTCTCTCTCTCTCTCCTCTCTTTCAAAAAAAGGAAGAAGAAAAAAAGAGAGAGCAAGAAAGAAAACGATGATTAAACAAATGGGACTAGAGGAAGCTTCTGGTCTGTAAAGTGGAGGGTTAGATGCCTCTGAAGAGTAGATCAATCTGTGAACAGCCCTACAATCTGAAATAGCTTTCTTTAAAAGATTAAGTTCTAATGAACAATGAAAAGTAACATGAAAATCAGGGGCACCTGGGTGGGTCAGTCGTCGGAGCATCCAACTTGCTTTCGGCTCCCAAGAAATAGAAGCAGTAGGATATTATGGAGCCCCAAGATCTCCAGTTGGGAAGCTGGACACCAGGAGAGCCAATGGTGTAGTCCCAGCTCCAGTTAGTGTTGAAGGTGTAAGACTGATGTCCCTGATCAAACACAGGCAGGAAGAGTTCCTCCTTACTCAGTCTTCTTATTCCATTCAGGTCGCTCATGATTGGATGAGGTTCACCCGCATCAGGGAGGACCACCTGCTTTTCTCAGTCTATAGGATTCAAATGCTAATCTCATCCAAAAACACCCTCACAGACACACACGAATAATGTTTGACCAAATGTCTGAGCACCCTATGGAGCAGTCAAGTTGACACATAAAATTAACCATCACATCTACAATAATTTTTTAAAGAACTTGCAGATTCCTTAGGATTTTCTACATAGACAATGTCATCTATGAAAAAGACACTTCAGGGGTACCTGGGTGGCTCAGTGAGTTAAGCCTCTGCCTTCAGCTCAGGTCATGATCTCAGGGTCCCAGGACTGAGCCCCACATCGGGCTCTCTGCTCAGCAGGGAGCCTGCTTCCCCGTCTCTCTCTGCCTGCCTCTCTACCTACTTGTGATCTCTGTCAAATAAATTTAAAAAATTAAATAAATTTAAAAAAGGAAAAAAGACACTTTACTACTTTCTTTCCAAACCCTATGCCTTTCACTCATTTATTTTTACCTCATTGCATTGGCTAAGACCACCAGGATAATGCTTGATAGTTGTCATGCGAGCCTCTATCTATCCATTGCTCCTGAACTTTAGCAGGAAAGCACCAAGAATTTTACCATCAAGTATGAGGTCAGGTGAAGGTTTCCCATACACGCCCTTCATCAGATTTGAGGAACTTCCTCTCTATTCCCAGTTAGTGAGAGAAAGAAGAAGAAAAGTTTGAAGCTCATGGAGGTTGGCTCATGCACTTCAAGGAAAGAAGCCATCTCCCTAACATGAGTGCAAAGTGAAAGTCAGTTATCCAGAAGATCTGGCTAAGATAATTAGTGAAAGCTGCTACACTAAACCACAGATCCTCAACGTAGACAAAACAGCCTTAGTGTGGAAGAAGAGCCCACCTAGGACTTTCCCAGCTGGAGAAGAGAAGTCAGTGCCCGGCTTCAAAGCTTCAAAGGACAAGCTGACTGTCTTGTTAGGGGCTAATGCAGCTGAAGCCAGGGCTCACTGACCACTCAGAAAATCCCAGGAACCTTAAGAATGATGCCAAATCTACTCTGCCCGTGCCCTATAAAGGGGACAACAAAGCCTGGATGACAGCACATCTGTTTACAACACGGTTTACTGGATATTTTAAGTCCACTGTTGAGAACCACTGCTCAGAAAAAAGGGTTCCTTTCAAAATATGACTGCTCATTGACAATGCACCTGGTCACCCAAGAACTCTGACGGAGATGAAAATGAAATTAATAGTGTTTTCACGCCTGCTAAAAAAATATCCCTTCTGCAGTCCCTGGATCAAGGAGTCATTCCAACTTTCAAGTCTTCATATTTAAGAAATACATCCCATAAGGCTATGGTTGCCAGAGAGAGTGATTCTTCTGATGGATCTGGGCAAAGTAAATTAAGAACCTGCTGGAAAGGAGTCACCATTCCAGATGACATTAAGAGCATTCATGATTCATGGGAAGAGGTCAAAATACACACCTTCCCAGGAGTTTTGGAGAAGTTGATGCCAGCCCTCGTGGGTGACTTTGAGGGGCTCAAGGCTTCAGTGGAGCAAGTCACTGCAGAGGAGGCGGAAACAGCCGGAGACCCAGAATTAGAAGTGGAGCCTGAGGATGGGACTGAACCGCTGTGATCTCATGACCAAACTCAAACAGATGAGGAGTTGCTTCTTACGGACAAGCAAAGAACGTGGGATCTTGAGATGGACTCTACTCCTGGTTAAGTTAACAACAAAGGATTTAGGATATTACATGAACTCAGTTGATAAAGTAGTGGCAGGATTTAAGAAGGAAGACTCCAATTTTGAAAGAAGTCCTGCTGTGTGTGAAATGCTATCAAACAGCACCACCTGCTACAGAGAACTCCTTTGTGAAAGGAAGAGTCGATCAATGAAGCAAATTTCATTGTTGTATGAGCGTACCTGAGTTATGGGGTACAGACAATTGGGTGAGCAAGTTTATCCAGCTAACAAGATAGTCGCCTTCAAAATATACTAAGAACTGATTTAGAAATAGTATGTTGATAGAACCACTGATAGAACCAGATATTGCCTCAAAGACCTAAATCATAAAATATTATAAATCAGGTTAGGTAGGTAACATGACCAGTCAGAATTTTTCCCTCAACTTGAACTCACCAGGTTAAATGAAGAAATGACCAGTGTTAATATGCCTTTATAGACAGACTAATTAGAATAATCTTATAAACCTTATAACCTTAAAATGTTCTTGCAAGTGTATTGTAAATTCAATTATTTAGTTTATATATAATAATAACAGACTTCTTGGGAAGGAAGCAAGATGGCAGAGTACCAGACTGAAATAGCCTTAGGTCACAGGAGATCAGCTAGATAGTTGTCAAACCATTCTGAACACCTACAAACTCAACAGGAGATGAAAGAGAAGAAGAGCAGCAATTCTAGGAACAGAGAATTGACCACTTTCGGGAAGGAAGCATGAGCGGAGAAGTGAATCCGAAGCGGTGGGAAGATAAACCACGGGGGGAGGGGCCGGCTCCCGGCAAGTGGCGGAGCAAGGGAGCACAAAATCAGAACTTCTAGAAGTCTGTTCCGCTGAGGGATGTCGCTCCAGAAGCTAAGCGGGAGTGGAACCCACATGGGGACAGTGTGGTCTCGGGACCCACAGGGTCACAGAAAGACCAGGGGTGTCTGAGTGTGGCAGAGCTCGCAGGTATCGGAGCAGGGAAGCCGGTTACACAGACGGAGCCAAGTAGGGGGCTCTCAGCTCGGGCTTACCTTAGACTGTGATCTGAGGCACAGTCGGGCCACTGCTCTCTGAGGAGGGACCCCACAAGTGGCGGATCCAGGGAGACCCTCCCCCCATTCCTCCTCTGGGAGGAGTAGCGAAGGAGCATGCGGCAGGAATCTGCTGGGTTTGGAGACTCCAAACGGGGCTGTGCACCAGAGATAGAAACACTCGGTCACAGGCTGGGTGAGCCCAGATCGTGGCTGGAGACCAGGGAGACAGGAGGGACTGATGGCTTTTCTCCGAGGGCGCACTGAAGAGCAGCCGAGCTCTCGGCTCCTCTGGCCAGAGACTGGGCAGCCGCCATCTTCATTCCCGTCCTCCGAAGCTCTACGGAAAGCGCTCAGGGAACAAAAGCTCCAAGCGCGAACCCGAGCAGATGACTTAGCCCGGCCCCTGGCAAGGGCGGTGCAATTCCGCCTCCAGCAAAGACACTTGAGAATCGGCAACAGGCCCCTCCCCCAGAAGATTAGCAAGAACATCCAGCCAAGACCAAGTTCACTTATCAACGAGAACAGTGGGACTCCAGAGCTAGGGGAAAGCAGCGCATAGAATTCATGGCTTTTTCCCCATGATCCTTTAGTCTTGCAAAGTTAAATTTTTTAATTTTATTTTTTCTTATTCTATTTTTTTTACTTTTCTTCTTTCCTCTTTTAACATTTTTAACTATTTTATCTATCAATACCTTTTAAAAAAATCTTTAAAAATTTTCATTGTTATAGTCATATTTTATCCCTTCATTGTATTTAACCTTATTTTTGTATACATATAGGTTTTTTTTCTTTAAAATATTGGGATATAATTTCTTTTAACAGATCAAAATATACCCTAAATCTAGCTCTAGCCTAATCACATTCTCTCCTCTTTTTTTTTTCAACCAACTTATCAACTCCTTTTTTAGAATCTTTTTAAATTTTCATCTGTACAGTCATATTCCATTCCTTCATCATGTTTACCCTTATTTTGTATATACATAAGTTTTCCTTTCTTCTTTAATATTTTGGGAGGTAGTTTATTCTAAGAGACCAAAATACACCCAAAATCAAGTGGGTGGCTCTATTTTATTCACCAGTTTAATTACATGTATATATATACATATATATATATATATATGTAATATTTTAAAAAGAGGGAGATCAGAATACACCCAAAATCAAGTGGGTGGCTCTGTTTTATTCACCAGTTTAATTACATATACATATATGTAATTTTAAAAAATATATATATATTTTTTTTCTTATTCCTCCTTTCTCCATCTGGATGTCTTCTTTGAAGAAATATCTGTTCATGTCTCCTGCCCATTTCTTGATTGGATTATTTGTTCTTTGGGTGTTGAGTTGAAAATAGAGCTATCCTATGACCAGCAATAGCACTACTGGGTATTTACCCTAAAGATACAAATGTAGGGATCTGAAGGGGCACATGCACCCCAATGTTTATAGAAGCAAAGTCCACAATAGCCAAACTATGGAAAGAACCTAGAAGTCCATCAACAGATGAATGGATAAAGAAGATGTGGTACACACACACACACACACACAATGGAATACTATGCAGCCATCAAAAGAAATGAAATCTTGCCATTTGCAACAATGTGGATGGCACTAGAGGGTATTATGCTGAGCAAAATAAGTCAATCAGCGAAAGACAATTATCATATGATCTCCCTGATATGAGGAATTTGAGAGGCAGGGCAGGGGATTGTGAGGGGGTACGTAAGGAATAAATGAAACAAGATGGGATTGGGAGAGAGCCAAACCATAATACTCTTAATCTCACAAAACAAACTGAGGGTTGCTGGGGAGTGGGGGAGTAGAGAGATAGGGTGGCTGGGTGATGGGCATTGGGAAGGGTATGTGCTATGGTGAGTACTGTGATTCACAGACCTGTACCCCTGGGGCAAATAATACATTATCTGTTAATAAAAATATTTTTTTAAAAAAGAAAAAAAATAACTGGCCTCTTTTTCTTTAAAAGTACAACATAATTTATGCATTTTATAAATGAAATATAACAAAATTTATTCTAAGCCACTAATGAAGATGTGAGGACAGGCTTAATAGTACCTATTAAGGTACTATTATTGATGAAAATAATGAGTATATTATATATTTTTCCATTGCAGAAATGAAAATAACATGGCTAATAAAAGGAAAATCTACAAGGGAAAAAACACAAGTCTATCTGAAACGTAATTTCTCTTTTTAAGTGTGTTGTTACAATAACATTTAGTTGTTAGTAAGAGAGAAACCAAAAATAATAATGACAAATTAGATAGGCATTTAATATCTCTCAAATTCAAGAAGTCAAAGGAAGATAGTCCAGGCTGGTATGGTTCTCCTGGTGTCTGGGACCCAGACTTTTCTATCTTGTTTCCACTATATGGGTGGCTTGTGGCTTGGATTATCAGGAATCCTCGTGGTCCAATAGGAGTGCCGGAGCTCCAGTCATTATGTCTGCATTTCTGCCAGAAAGGAGGAGAATGAGTAAAAAGGCACATCCTCTCCTTTTAAGGCTGTTTGAAATGAGTCATAAGATATAAAGCACGTCTCTCTTTCAAATTTCTTTTGCAACTGAAACAGCAAACAAAAATTGTCTATTGGTTTTGGAAGAGTGTGTAAAGAGAGTGTCTGGAACATATGAACTATCTTTTAGGTATGCAACAGTCTTGCCTGAGTCTCCCAGTCTACCAGCACACTGGACTTTAAATCTCTTATTAGTTATTAACTATTTTGGAAACATTTTATATTTTCATTTTGTTGGAAACATTTTAGAAGCCTGTTTACTTTAGGTATATTATGTATTTAAAACAGCTACTTTAGGGATGCCTGGGTGGCTCAGTTGGTTGGGCCACTGCCTTAGGCTCAGGTCATGATCCCAGGGTCCTGAGATCAAGTCCCACATCGGGCTCCTTGCTCAGCGGGGAGCCTGCTATTCTCTCTGCCTCTCCCTGCTTGTGCACTCTCTCTCTCTCTCTCTGACAAATAAATAAATAAATAAATAAAATCTTTTAAAACAGCTATTTTATACTAAACATATTCCTAATAAAATGGCCAAAGTAAACTTTCACTGGAAAGCATACTTGGAAAACTGCATTACAGCTGTTGGCGTGCCATGTTTTAATTTTTAAAAATCACCCATAAATTAAAAGTACTACTTTAAAAATAAGATGTTCAATGTTCTCATGAGAATTTTTAAATTTTTAAAGTAGATGATACAACATGGTTCAAAACTTTTTAAAAGGAGATTAATATTCAAAAAATATAAAGAACTTACACAACTTAATATAAAAAAAAAAAACCCAATTAAAAAAATGGGCCGAAGACATGAACAGAAGACATCTAGATAGCCAAAAGACACATGAAAAGATGATCAACATCATTCATCATCAGGGAAATGCAAATAAAAACCACAATGAGATCCCACTTCACACCTGGCAGAATGATTAAAATCAACAACACAAGAAACAACACGTGTGGCGAGGCTGTGGACAAAGGGGAGCCCTCCTACGCTGTTTTGGTGGGAGTGCAAACTGGTGCAGCCACTCTGGGAAACAGCGTGGAGGTTCCTCAAAAATTAAAACTTAAACTATCAGAATTCCAGGAACTCCACGTCCAGGTAGTCACGTGAAGAAAATGGAAACACCAGTTCACAGAGACGTATGCACCCCCCATGTTCACAGCAGCATTATTTACAATAGCCAAGATATGTAAACAAGCTAAGTGTCCGTCTGTCGATGAATAATTTGTTGCATATGTACACAATGGAATATTACTCAGCCGTAGAAAAGAAAGAGATCTTGTCATTTGCGACAACGTGAATGGGACTAGAAGATATCATGACCTCTAGTGAAGTCAGAGGGAGACCGACAAAGACGAAGACCATATGATTTAATTTATATGGGGGAACCTAAAAAACAGAAGAAGCAAGTAAACAAAACAAAATGGAAACAGACTCATGGACACAGGAAACACCTTTGGTTACCAGAAGAAAGGCGGGTGAAGAAATGGCAAAAAAAAGTTGAAGGGTATTGATTAAAAGGTACAAACTTCTGGTAATAAGATAAATAAGTCATGGGGATGTAATGTACACACAGGGATTATATTCAGTATTGTGATAACTTTGTACGGTGACAGGGTAACTACACTTATCATGGGGACCATTTCATAATGTATAAAAGTATCAAATGATTTTGACGTACACCTGAAACAAACAGGATCTCGTATGTCAATTATGCTTTAAGAAAAAAAAAAAAGAGGGACGCCTGGGTGGCTCAGTCGGTTAAGCGTCTGTCTTTGGCTCAGGTCATTATCTGAGAGTCCTGGGATGGAGCCCACTTCTCTCTCTGCCCCACCCCCCACCCCTGCTCATGCTCTCTCACATTCTTTATCTCTCTCTCTCTATCTCTCAAATAAATGAATAAAATCTTAAACAAAAAAAAAAAGAGCAAAAAATTTTTTTATGACCAGATAGTATTTTCTTGTATGCATGTTACATATCCATCCACTCATGTCCCATTAATGGACATTTGGATTATTTCCAATCTTCACAATTTAAGATTTTTAAAATTATTATGCTCAGTTGGCCACTGTATAGTACATCACTAGTTCTTGATGTAGTGTTCAAAGATTCATTAGTTACTTATAACACCCAGTGCTCATCACAACACATGCCTTCCTCAATACCCATCACCCTGTTTCCCCTTCCCCTCTGAAACCCTCAGTTTGTTTTCCTGGGTCCATAGTCTCTCATGGTTTTTAACACATTGTTTATAACATAGCTGTAGAAATCACTTAAAGGAAAGAGAGAGATGACTCTAACCACAATTCTAACCCAGAGAAATAAAGTAATTTTAAGTTCATAAATAGCTTATGTTTCAACTCAAAATCTGTTAAGTTCTCACATTTAAAAAATGACAATGTTTATAATTTCTAGACATTTATTCTTAACTGGTTAGGTCAAGGATTCTTTTGAAAAAGCTGATGAAAATTATGGATCCTTCATGCAAAAAATACACACACACACACACACACACACACACACACACACACACACACTTTTTGCAAAATGTTCCAAGAGGTTGTGGGTTACCTATTGTGACTGGTCATGGATCTAAGATTTCAAAACTCATGACTCAAACTCACATCAGTAAATTACTATTTCTGATTTCTAACATGGTAAAGGAAGAGAAATGCTCTTATTTTCTTTTATTTTTATTTTTAGAGAGGGAAGAGGGAAGGAGCAGAAGGGAGTGAGAGAGAGAATCTTAAGGAGACACCACACCCAGCATGAAGCCTGCCATGGGGCTCAATCTCACAACCCTGATATTATGACCTGAGCCAAAATCAAAATGGAAACTCCAATACTTAACCAACTGAGCCACCCAGGGAGGCCTGGGAAACACTTTGAATAGTTGTCTGAATCAGGGCGCCTGGGTGGCTCAGTGGGTTAAGCCTCTGCTTTCGGCTCAGGTCATGATCTCAGGGCCCTGGGATCGAGTCCTGCATTGGGCTCTCTGCTTGGCAGGGACCCTGCTTCTCCCCCCCTCTCTCTCTGCCTACTTGTGGTGTGTGTGTGTGTGTGTGTGTGTGTGTGTGTGTGTGTGTCAAATAAATAAATAAAATCTTAAAAAAAAAAGTTGTCTGAATAAAAGATTACTATATATTAGATGTTGCAAAACCTGTAGATGGGCTTTGTTTGACTTGTGTGGTGTTTTGATTTTTTTTCCTAAGACAAGAATCACTATTTGTAAACTGGAAGATTTCACAGAAGGATCTATATTTTTAAAGTTTCTTCAAAAATTAAAAATCTGGTGGCACTGGCCACACATTGCCTCCTCACAGTCTACAAGGACTTTCTTCCCACTCTGTCTTGTCTCCTACCCACCAACCCTGCTGTCTGGCCCTTCTAGGCATTTGGGTTTGAGATTCCCAGATAAGTCTTGGGCTTTCCGTCCTGAAACCCTCAGGTTCTCTCCTTTTCTTCCTCGGTTTTATCCTAGTTATTTAGGGATGAATCAAAAAAACAAAGCTGAAAGCAGGAGATTCTTTAAAGGTTTTTCTCTTTTTCCAAGTTCTCTTCAGAAGGAGATAAGATCAGGAAGGTAGGTGAGGGTTTGGGAGTGGGAGAGAACGGGGAGACCATCAGGAACCCCACGGGGGAAGGACAAGTTGGGCTCCTAGGAAGATGAGGGTCAGTAGGGGATTCTCATGGAGTAATTGGGAGTGGGAGATGAAGCTGAATTATCTTGGGGCAGTTCACTTTACGAGTTTATCACTTAGTTGGGTGTAGTCTCGATGTCAAAAGTGATAATGGGAACACTGGGAACATTGGTTCCAGCTGTTGGAACTTACCCAGGGTGGAGTTTCTCTTACCGTCGGCTCGTGGAGCCTCCCCGTCTACCTTCCTGGTGCTCCAGCACCCTGCCTTGACAGATGGCTCTGGCTCGGTACCATAGATAGTTCTAGTATTTCTCTCCACACTCTCAATGCCTAACTTGCACTTAACATTTTTAGCTGACACCCTTCTCTCCAACCATCTTAGGTAGTTTACAAAGAATAAACCTGTATCTGTGTGTGCTGGAGTTGTGGTAAGAAAAATAGGTCTGGGTCCACCAAGTTGGAAAGCGACCAGTAAAACCACAACAAACAAAGAGATCATTACAACACAGTGGGATAGAGTATGCACAGAGAGGGCCTGACCCCACACGGGGAAAGGGGGTCAAGGATTGTTTTCTGAAGATGGTTCTTGAGCTGTATTGTAAAGAACAGCCAAATTACAGTAGACGTAGAGACAGATATTCCCAGGAAAGGAAATAGTACAAAGGCTCAACATGCATGTGATTAAAACAACGAGTATAGCAGTAATAAGAGACACGATGTGAGTAAGAGGAAGAAGGGACCAGACCAGGAATCTTTCACTCATGACCACACCGGGGAGTTTGGATTTTATACTGAAGTCTGTGGAGAGCCACTGAAGGAGGCAGAAATGATGAAATTTAATTTCATTTTTTAAACTTTTCTTTCCTTACACACTTATTATGTAGATCACTGCAGGAGCCCTCTAACTGGCCTCCTGGCTCCCACCAGGGAGCCAACAATGGCTCCCCATTTCACATGGGGTAAAAGCCAAAGTCCTTACAGAGGCCCCACATAGCCTTGCTCCATGATACCTCCAATCTCTTCCCCTAATACCCTCCCCTTGCTCACTGTACTCCAGCCAGCCAGGCTCTGGAACTCACCAGGCATACCAATCCTGCCTTAGAATACCCATATGTGCTGTCCACTCTGTCTAGAACATTCTTCCTCCCCCCCGTTATCCACCTGCCAAATGCCCTTGTCTCCTTCATGTCTTGGCTCAAATGTCATCTTCTCAGTGAGAACATACTTAAAGTGGCACCTTCCCCCATAAAGCATTCTTGGTCCACCTTACCCTTCTTTTTCTTTCTATGTGTATTTTACAACGTCCTATATAATCTGTCTTCAGTAATGTACACGCAAGTGTTCTGCATAGTAACAAGCAATTACTTTGTCTTCAGAATACTATTTTACATTCCATTTTTCTTCTATAACATCTTTTCATACAAATAATAATGTTACTTTATATCCATCAAGATGGGTCCCAGGGCTGTCCTTTCAAATAGCGTTTTTGTATCGAATTTCTTCTTTTTTTTTCCTTTCTGGTTTCCATAGATAAGAAAGATTATGCATTATTCATCCTTCTCTATCATTTCCCTAAGCACAATGCCCTTGAGGTGCATTCACGTTGTCACAAATAGCAAGATTTCATTCCCCTTTTTATGGCTGAATAATATTCGTGTCTGTGTGTGCGTGTGTGTGTGTAAGACAATTTCCTTATCCACTCATCCATCAATGGACACTCAGGTTGTTGATATATCTTGGCTATTATAAATAATGTTGCAGTGAACATGGGGGAGCAGATGTCTTTTTCCAGTTAGTGTTTTTGTTTTCTTTGGATAAATACCCAGAAGTGGAATGGCTGGATCTTATGGTACTTCTATTTTTAATTTTTAAAAGAAATTTCATACTGTTCTGCATGCCAGCTGCACCAGTTTATGTTCCCAGCAACTGTGCACAAGGGTTCCTACTTCTCCACATCTTCACCAACACTTGTTATTTCTTGCCCTTTGATAATAGCTACTCTGAAGAAGGAAACAGCTATTCTTACAGGTGTAAGGGGATAGCTCATCATGGTTTTGGGATATATATATATATAAATATATATATATATATTTATCCCTTCAGCATCATAATTCTCACCCATATGCTCAAAAGCAGATATTCACAGGACTCCTGCAGGGGAGGGGCAGCCAGGTTACTGACAAAATAACAGGTGGCAAACAGTGGTATTTAACAAGTGGGTGTCTGGGGGAATGTAATTCAGCTTTTCTTGAAGCCTTGGAAGAGGTCTGAGAACTCGTCAGTGCTGCTGTTTTATCTGCCTGGCATCCATTCATTGTTGTCTTTTCTGTGTGTACAAGGGCTAAGAAAAGAGATACCTGGTCAATAAAATACAGAACTGGAGAGAATACTGCTTCAAAGTCAATTAAACAATAAACTACCTGTTGATTTTGGCCACTCTAACGGGTGTAAGGTGGTATCTCAATGTGGTTTTGATTTGAATCTCCCTGATGGCAAGTGATGATGAACATTTTTTCATGTGTCTGATAGCCATTTGTATGTCTTCTTTGGAGAAGTGTCTGTTCATGTCTTCTGCCCATTTTTTGACATGATTATCTGTATTTTAGGTGTTGAGTTCGAGAAGTTCTTTATAAATCTTGGATATCAGCCCTTTGAAGTGTCATTTGCAAATATCTTCTCCCATTCCATGGGTTGCCTCTTTGTTTTGTTGACTGTTTCCTTTACTGTGCAGAAGCATTTGATCTTGATGAAATCCCAAAAATTCATTTCGCTTTTGTTTCCTTTGCCTTTGGAGACATGTCTTGAAAGAAGTTGCTGTGGCCGATGTCGAAGAGGTTACTGCCTATGTTCTCCTCCAGGATTTTGATAGATTCCTGCCTCACATTAAGGTCTTTCATCCATTTCAAGTTTATCTTTGTGTATGGTATGAGAGAATGGTTGAGTTTCATTTTTCTACACATAGCTGTCCAACTTTCCCAGCACCATTTATTGAAGAGACTGTCTTTTTTCCACTGTATATTTTTTCCTGCTTTGTCGAAGATTATTTGACCATAGAGTTGAGGGTCCATATCTGGACTCTTTACTCTGCTCCACTGGTCTATGTGCCAGTACCATGCTGTCTTGGTGATCACAGCTTTGTAGTAAAGCTTGAAATCAGGCAACATGATGCCCCCAGTTTTGTTTTTCTTTTTCAACATTTCCTTAGCAATTCAGGGTCTTTTCTGGTTCCATACAAATTTTAGGATTGTTTATCAATAGGACAGGAAACAACGTGTGTTGGAGAGGATGTGGAGAAAGGGGAACCCTCTTATACTGTTGGTGGGAATGCAAGTTGGTGCAGCCACTTTAGAAAACAGTGTGGAGATTCCTTAAGAAATTAAAAATAAAGCTACCCTATGACCCTGCAATTGCACTATTGGGTACTTTGTTACAACAGGTCTAGGAAACTAATGCCTGTATAAAAGCAGGGGATTACTGGAGTGTAGATGGCAGAGATGCCTACATTTTAGAAAAAGAAACTATCAGTGCTCCTCATAAAAGTAACAAACCACTGACAGGACAGCCCGACGGGATCTCCAGGGGGTTTCACCGGGAGGGAAAAAGTCCACCTCTAAAGGTCACGAACTGCACCATTTCACTTACAAGCATTCTTCAAGGGCCCAAATCCTAGAGATGGAGTGTAGGTCCGCGGTCGCCAGGGTGCAGAGTGAGGCTGAGGAAGGCCACTGTGGCTGTAACAGAGGAGAAGGAGAGATCCTCGAGAAGGTCCTATGCCCAGTCTTGACAGTGTGGTCACCGACGGAGCCACGTGTGACAAACCCTTGCAGAGCTAAATACGCAAGTGCGTGAGTGCATGGAAAGCCCACAAAATTTGCTGAAGGCCTGAGGATCTTCACGAAGGTCAATTTCCTGGTTGTGACACCATATTGTCGTGATTCTGGATGTTACCACTGGGGAAACAGACTGCAGCCCAGAGATGGCTCGTCTTGCCTAATTTCCTCCTGTAACCGGGAATCTCTGACTGTGCGCCCAGAGCTCTCTCATCACAGACGGGTCTCTAATAACGTCAGGCTTCGCTTGAGGTCGAAAAGAAAGAAAGAAAGAAAAAATATTAAAAACCCACTTGCAAAAGAGGAAGACGGCAGAGTAGACCTCGTCTAAAGAGAGGCCCCACGGCGCGGAGAGGAGGCCTTCAACCTGCTCCTGCCTCCCACGCCCCCTTCAACTGTCTGACATTTTCTTGGGGGAAGAAATTCGCGACCGGATTTCAGACAAAACGCTGGTGCGAGAGACGCAGCAGGCATGAGCAGGTGGCACAGGGGGCAGGACACCCGACAGCCACGGCGCGGCGACAGCGCCGCGGTCACCCGGACCGGAGGCAGCCGCGGAGCCCAGGGCCACTCGCCCGCCTGCCGGGCAGAGCCGGGACACTGGTTACCCTGAGGTCGGAGCGACCGGCGGGGACGCGCGTGGGAAGTGACCGGCGCCGCGGAAACCGGCCGTGAACGCCCGCCAGCCGCGCTCCCTGATCAGCGTTCGCTTCCCGACGGCGCCGACTCCCTCTGCGACGAGACACAAGACCAAACGGACCTCTGGGGTCCCCAGAGGCGAGGAGACCGGAGGAGGGGGAGGACCCCAGGTCCCGGCAGGGCACGGTCCCCGCCCCGCGCAGCCAGCGGCGCTCGGGGGACGCGAGTGGCTGCGCGGGGGGCGCGGCGGCGGCCGGGGCTTTTTCTAGAGGAGGGGGTGGGGATGCTGAGTCACGGATCCGTCGCGGCTCCTCACCTCTCCCCGGCCCTCCGGGGGCTAAAGCAAAAGCGAAAGCGAATGCCACTCGCGGGGCGGCCGGTCCCGGCAGCTGCGCCCGCCACCTCCTCCGGGACGGTCCGGCGTCTGCCCGCGCGGCCGGCGGGGCGTCCGGGCCGCTGCGAGCCCAGGGCCCGGCGGGCGGGAGAGCGGCTCAGCGTCCGGCCATGGCCCCGCGGCCGCCCTCGGGCTGCAGGGTCCGCGCGCTCCCCGCGCCGCCGCTGCTGCTGTCGCTGCTGCTGCTGCTGGGGCTCCAGCCCGCGACGCCGGGTAGGGAGAGGCGCGCGCCCCTGGCGGGGCGGGGGCGGGGGGCGGGGGGCAGCGAGCGCCGCGCCTCCCCGGCCGCCGCTCGGTGCCGGCGAAAGGGCGCAGCGCCCGCGGGGAGAGGGGACGGGGACACCTGCAGGCAGCGGGGGGAGGGCAGCGCCGGCCGCCGACGCGCCCCAGCTCGCGGCGCAGGGGGACCGGCGGCCGCGCGTGAGTCCCACGCCTCCCCCATTCGCGAGGCAGAGGGCGGAAGCCGCGCTCGCACCGGGGGCTCCGGGGGTGGCGCGCGATGGTTGTTTCACAGCCATTCCGAGAAACGCGCGAAGGCGGTTCTCCGAGCCCCGCCGGGAAAGCCGCGCACTTGCCGCACCGCGAGCAGTGCCCGCGGGGCTGCGCGGAAAACGACCCGATCTCCGCCCTCGAACAAAAGCAAATAATACGAGTGGGTGACGGCAGGACGGGACGCCGTAGAGACTGCGTCCCTGGGGAGAGCAAACGTGTTGGGCGGGTTGCGCGCGGAGGGCCCGGGAGCCGCTCCACACGCTGGAGCCGCAGGAAGCCGTGCGAGGGCGCGG
Organism: Martes martes; assembly: GCF_963455335.1. Lineage (NCBI taxonomy): Eukaryota > Metazoa > Chordata > Mammalia > Carnivora > Mustelidae > Martes > Martes martes. The sequence continues at coordinate 137,499,180 of NC_137895.1, forward strand.
GCGCCCTGGGGCTGGCGGAGGGCGCGCTCGGCAAGGGGAGGGAGTCGGGTCGGCGGTGGCTCGTGTCTCCAGAGGAACGCAGGTCGCAGAGGTGTAGCCTCGGCGGGAAGAACCGAAGGAGTGACTCATCGGGTTTCTTCCCGGGGAGCTCGAGAGGCGGGAGGAGAAAGGAGACACGGGCTGGCTTGACCCTTGCTGGCGCTTCTTGCAGTCAGGGAGCTTCGCAGGGTCCGATGAAAGCCAGGAACCCTCCCCCCAGAAAAACGCATGAATGCACATGATCTAATTTGGGGGCCGGGGACCCATTAAAGCTCATTCATAGATTCTCCGAGAGTTAGTTCACCCCATGTTGGGGGGGGCGTGTTTTAAGGCAAGTCTCTCAATACTTGACATCCAGTCGCGCCCGTCTGTCCACCCAGGACTTGCCCAGAGGCTCCCTGCACAGGGGCCGCCGGCGGGCGTGGTGTGATCTCCGTAGCTCTGCCGCGTTTCCTTAAGTTTTACTTTCCTGAGACTATGGATTCCCTGCGCCGCATCCGAGAATCTGACTTACCCTGGTGACCTGGTCGGTTCCTCTCATCTCCCCAGCCAGTGTGCCCCGTAGCCAGCGACTAGGGCGGCTGGACCAGTACAGTGTGAAAGTGACATGAGCGTTACTCAGAGCCCAGCAAGTGCAGAGAACTCTGCAGGCAGGACCTCCAAAGCCCATCACCTACAGCCTCGTTTTTTGACCTCACAAAGGTCCTGCTGCTGTTCAGCAGCTCCTGGTGTTTCCTGGTAGTTTCCTGAACGGGGCTGGGTGAGATGTAATCGATAATAAACTTCATACATTTAGTTACGTGATTTGATATGTTTCGAGGTAAATGTCTCCACTCACGAAACCATCATGATTATGAAGGTAAACATAACTCTCACTACCAAAATTTCCTCTTGTGCTGACTAACCCTTACCTCCCACCCAGCCCTATCCCCCAGGCCACCTCCCTGGGATTTCGGTCGCTCTTGACTTGCTGTCATTTCTAGAATGTCACATAAATGAAGTCATACAAAATGTACTCTTGCTTGTCTGGCTACTTTCAGTCACGGGAATTGTTCTGAGAATTCTCCCTCCATCTTATAATTTCTATCAATAGTTCATTCCTTTTTATTGCTGAGAAGTATTTCATTGCATGGGTATCACACCGTTCCTTCATCCATTCGGTTGTTACAGGACGTCTGGGTTGTTTCTGGTTTGGGGCTGTTATGCTTAAAGCTGTTATGAACATTCACATGTTGGTTTTGTGTGGACACAGGCTTGGATTTCTTTTGGGTGGAGACAGTGGGTGCAGAATGGCTGAATCATATGGCATGTGTGTGTTTTTTATATTCCCACCAGCAATGTGTGAATTCCAGTTTCTCCACATCCTTGTCAGCACTTGGTAGGGCCAGTCTTTTTTCTTTTTCCTCCTTGGAAAATTTTTTCCAGCTTTATTGAGATGTAATTGACATATAACATTGTGTAAGCTTAAGATATACAACACTATGATTTAATATATGTCCATCTTGTGAAACGATGACCACAATAAGGTTAACACATTCAATCACCTCATTTGTTTCCCAAACTCTGTGTGTGTGTGGTGTGTGTGTGTGTGTGTGTGTGTGTGTGTGTGTGTGTTGGTCAGTCTCTTTAATTGTATCCATTCTAATAGGTGTGTAGTGGACTTTCGTATTTTTTTTCTCATAGTTTTTAATTTGCATTTTCCTAATAACCAGTGATGTTGAGCATCTTTCCATGTGCTTATTTGTCATCAAGTACATCTTCTTTGGTAAAGCGTCTGGTTACACCTTTTGCTCTTTTAAAAATTGAGTTGTTGAATTATTATTGAATTTCAAAAGTTCTTTATATATTTGGGACACAAGCCCTTTATCAAATATGATCTGCAAATATTTTCTCAGAGTCTGTGGCTTGTCCTTTCATTCTCTTAACAGTGTCTGATGAAGAACAGAAAATTTTCATTTTGATGAAGTTCAGTTTCTTTCTTTTATGTATTATGCTTTCAGTGTACTCTCTAAGAAATCTTTGCTAACTCAAGGTCACAAAGGTTTACTTCTAGACGTTTTATAGCCTTAAGATGTTACATTTCTCTCTGTGAATCATTTTGAGTTAATTTTTTATATAATACAAAGTGTGGATTTAAAGTTCCGTATTGGCTTGGTTTCGGGATTTTTGCATATGGATATCCAATCGTCCCAGTACAATTTGTTGAAAAATGATCTCAACTGAATTGCTCTTATACTTATTTTGAACATCAGATGTTCATATAAGTGTTGGTCGCCGTAGACAAAACATCAGTCCGTGAAAATCAATTGTATCTCTATCCATTAGCAATTGGTTGAAATTTAAAAATATATGTATCATTTGCAATAGCATCAAAACGTATGAACCACTTATGGATAAATGTGACAAAAGATGAGAAAGACCTGTATGCTAAAAACCACAAACCACTGCTGAGAGAAAATAAAGCAGACCTAAACAAACGGAGACATATACCATGCTCATGGACTGGACAAATCAGTATTGCTAAGGTAACCATATTCCTCCCCCACATCCCAATTTCTTGAAAAAACTAACAAACTGATTCCAAAATTTGCATGGAAATGCCTAAGGCCCAGTATAGCCAAAACAACTTTGAAAAGCGACTTTCTCTAAGTTGGAGAAGTAACACTTCTGATTTTGAGACTTATTATAAGGTCACAATAATTCAAACGATGTGGTTATAGGGTAAAGATGAACAAAGGGCTAGCAGAAGAGCCTGCACCTAATGTTTTTAAATGAGCTTGGAAGGGAGGCGGATACAAATTATTAAATTTGCTACTTGGTGCTAAGATCCTGATCAGAAATTACAGAGAGAAGCCCATTTCTTCTCATGAGCAGAACAAATAGTGAAGTCTCAGATAAGTTCCTGCTAGTTTACAGTGCTAACAGATACAACAAATTGCTGTTACCTGTTCTTAGTCAAAAGGCATTACTTGCAGGGAAAACCGATCATCTTGGGCAGGAAGGAATTTACTTCTTAAAGATCCTCACAACCGGAAAGGCTGCAGATGATTTGCCAAAAGCAGCTAAAGATGAGGATTTGTTTGAAGATAAATATACCATCTTGGGTTCTGTTACACAGGGTATTAGTATGCTTTGAGGTGGTTTTACAATTTTTGTGTAAAATCATTTTTCAGAATTCTGGGGAGTTTTGCCCAAACCTTTCATTTTCTGTTTCAGATCAATTTTATCTAGTTATTATTGTTTTGTACTGCTACTCATAGCAAAAAAAAAAAAAAAAGTCATAAAAACTTAAATGCACAAAATATGGGATTTATTGAACTCAACCTAAATGTTCAACAGTGGAGGACTGCAGAAATTAAATGCAGATGTTTTCAAGTAATATGCATCATATTATTCCATTTTTACCAGAAGATCTAGAAGTAGCTATTACTGAGTAGGGAGACACTATGAGTTGTTAGTGTGTGTGTGTATGTCTGTAGTTGTCTGCCTTTTCTCATTTTTGTCATAATTTGAATTGACTTTGTAAAAAGAAAATAAAACTACAAGAGAAGTAGCTCAAAAAGGCTATAGAATTTGGAGGTTTTTTTCAGAATCATTTTTAAGTAATTACAGCAGATCTTGTTTGGTAATGTCTCCATGACTTTATAAATTGTAACCAGTTTTGGGTTATAGAATTATAAAGTCACCATAGATAACATTTGTGCATACATTTTATACATTTTATATTTTATGCATACATTTTATAATATTTCACAATTTGTTTAAACAGTTCCTTACAATGTGTAGACTGGATATTTAGGTTGTTTCAAAATGTTTGATATTCTAAAAAGCACAGAGTAGGAACCATTGGATGAAAATAAGCTATATAGAGCAAAAAGGACAAGGGAAAACTCAAAGTCTAAAATAAAGGGGCAGAAATGCTTCTGGGGATATTCTTTTTTAATCAAATCATCACGTCAACTAACTTGTCTTGGGCTAAAGCACTTTTGCCAAATTGATTTTACTATATAGTGTGTAACCGTGTAAATAAATGTATAAAAATCCCCGAACATATACACTTGGAGTCCTACCCCTGTTACTCATCATGCACGGTTGATGTTATCTGAGTGTTTTCTACTAGGAAAGACTTGATTTTCTTCTGAGAAGTAGGGAGCCCCTGAAGGTCTCTGGGCAGGAGGGACATTCCTGGACCGGCACGGGGGAAAGATGACTGTCGTAAAGCATGTGAAGAGTGAACTGTAGTCAGGAGGGTCTGGGGGCAGGCAGCCAAGTTAGAGACTTTTGCAACAGTTCTTGTAAATGGTGAAATCCTGAACCGAGGCTGTCTCAGTAAGGGAGAGGAGGGGGCGGATCTCCTCTGGAGCCCTGCAGCGCAGACTGTATTTCCACTTTCCCTTTTGCTTGCCCTTCAGCCTATGGCCACGCAGCTGTTTCAGGCATTCGCGAATCAATCTTAAGGACCCCAACCAAGAGGAATTCATCTACCGCACAAAATGTGGGTTGGGAATTTCAATTAAGGAGGCTGAGAGAGAAAGAACAGAATTGATGAGTTAAAGATAATGACCTGGGAAGAGCGCGTCCTTACAGGGAGTGCCAAAAGGAAATGAACATGTTGGCTTGGCTTGGCTGGCATTTAGGCTAGAAAAATAATGAAGGCAAATGCATTGCTGTGAACATAGAGGCCTTTATGTTTTCGATGCCTCAGTGTCACGGTGAGCTTCGTGAGGGGGAACTTACATCTGATACTTCCTACCACACTGAGAAGGCTGTAGACATATGAATGGTAGAATTAGACCCCAAAAAATATTGGAATGGATTCTGATTCTACTCAGAGAGTGGGAGGGGCATGCTAACAATACCTTTTGAACTCCAGATAGAGACTAGGCCAAGGAATCTCATTATATTAGACTACGTAAGCCAACTTGATAAAGAAGTCTGATTCATGATTTCTACAAAGTAGAGAAAGGTGTGGCTCGGCCCATTATTTTGGTGACTTCATTTATGATCACTAGGACTTGTATATGGATTTTTTTTTTTTTTGGCTACTTAAGAGTTTCTAAAATCCCAGAATCTTGTATTTATAACTATTGACATTACTTCATCCATTCCTCTCTGATATTCATAAGCCACTAGCCCCAGAAGGCACATATCACGTACTAGGCTTCGCACTGTGGGAGCACCAGAGAACGCTGAGAGACATTCACCACCTCCAAAGAGTTCACAAGATTGTAAATAAGGCAACACTTGCTTATGTGGACTATGTAAGGAATAACGTTAAGGGAAAATACATAGAGAAACGATCACTGAAGTGTCAAAAGACATGATTGGGGTCTCTAGGAAGAAAGGCTACTGATACAATCAAATGTACTGTCTCCAGTGCCCTTTTCAGAGAGCCCAACTTTGGAGGGTAAATAAGGGGCCGTCATGTGGCTGAGGGGGCTGGCTTCAGTGTATGGACATCCTTGTGCATTCATATATCAATTATTATTATCAATTATTATCATTCTTTGAGGCCCATTCACAATCTACTAGACCTCTAGTAGATTTCCTTTTTCAGCAGAAAGATAGAGTAGATATTCTGAAAAATCCTCTTGCCACAAAACACCCAGAAATGAGAGTAAATATCTATTAAAATACAGACCCAATAAAATATGTAATCAAGTATTTAAAGCAACAAAAAAAATCTATTTTGGTGTTTATAATATATGTAGAACTAAAATGTATGGCCACAAGAGCACAAAGGCTATGAGAAGAGAAATGGAAGGATAGTGCTTACGGTTCTTATCCTGTATATGTGAAGCGGTATAAAGTCACTTGAAGGTGAACTGTGATGAGATAAAGACATATACCATGAACCCTAAAGCAACCACCAAAATCGTATGATCGAAAGAATCACAGTTAGTGAGCCAACAGAGTGGATGGTATGGAATCATGAAATATACTCAAATAATCTCATGACATGATCATCTCCATAGAAAATGCTATGGAATCTACAAAAATGCTCTTAGAATAAGTGAGTTTAGCAAAATTGCAGAATACACAATTAACTTACAAATATCAACATATAATACACCACTAACAAGCAGTCAGAAATTGAAAAAAATTGGAAAAAATTGGAAAAAAAACCATTTGTGTTGACATAAAAAACAGGAAATATTTGGGAATACCTCTGACAAAAAAATGTATAAAATCAGTAACCAAAAGCTACAAAACATTTCTGAGATGAATTACTGAAGATTTAAATAAATTGAGAGAGGTACTGTGTTTATAGATATTGAGAAGATTCAATATTATTAAGATATCTCTTCTTCCCCAATTTGATCTATAGATTTAATGCAATTTCAATCAAACTTTCAACAGGTTTTGTTGTGTTTTTTTTTTTTTTTTTTGGTAGAAACTGATATACTGATTCTAAAATTCAGTAAGGGACCAAACTCTGAAAACAATTAACAGATTTATTATAAAGCTACAGTAATCAAGACAGTGTGGTATTGGGGTCAGATTAACAAACAGACAAATATATTGATAGAACAGAATAGTAAGTCCAGAAATAAGCCCACTCATACTTAGTCCTGGCTCAGGATCCTATCCCGACACCACTGGAGGCCCACTACTGTGGAACAAGGGCAAGGAGGCTTTTTCCTACACAAAACCTGTAAAGATACAGGGAAGAGGTTGATGACAAGGAAGTAAGGAGCAACATGGTTGACAGCTCCAAGTCCAAGAGCCAGACACACAGGGCCTGCCTGAGTTAACTGACGGGACACAGACAGCAGAAAACTTCTCTTGACTCCAGGCCAGCACGCACTGACTACCAGCACAGCAGTCAACCGCTGAGAGTGTGGTGGGCGAGAGTGTGGAGATACCCTCTTGGGGTTTAGATACACAGAGAAGGATGAGAGAGGAGGGTGGATTAGGAACACAGAAGATCCCTCTGGCCCTCCAGCACCCACCCTACGCCCAAGATAACACTAGAGGAATTTGAACCCAGTGGTGTTTTTTTATACATTTTTAAAAAAGATTTAATTTATTTATTTGACAGATAGAGATCACAAGTAGGCAGAGAGGCAGGCAGAGAGAGAGAGAGAGAGAGAGGAGGAAGCAGGCTCCTCGCTGAGCAGAGAGCCTGATGCGGGGCTCGATCCCAGGACCCTGAGACCATGATCCGAGCTGAAGGCAGAGGCTTTAACCCACTGAGCCACCCAGGTGCCCCTTTTTATACTTTTTTTAAAAAAAGATTTTAAGAACCCAGTGGTGTCTGAAGGCAACCTCAGCACAACAAAATCCGAACCTAATTCAACAACTGACTAGCCCAACTCAGTTCCCCCACACCATCCATCTAGCCAAAGAAGTTTTCCCATTTTCAGGTATAAATACTATTTTATCTCAGTTCTATACACATATTCCAGCAGTCAATCAAAAATTACGTGACACACAAAAACGCAATACCACCACAATCCCGTTATCAAGGGACAAGAAATAAAAAGATTCAGAGTTGACCCAAAAATCAGAACTATGAGACTGGAAGTTAAAATAAATATCACTAACCTGTTAAAGGCTCTGGTGGAAAGGATGGACGGTATTTCTGAACAAATGGGGAATTTTAGCTGAGAGGTAGAAACCATAGGAAAGTGTCAAATGGAAATGTTAGAAATTCAAAAGAAACCAAACAAACAGTAATAGAGATGAAGAAAGGTTTCAACGGGCTTATTGGAACACCGGATGCCAAGGAAAGAATCAGTAAATTTGAATACAGGTCAGTAGAAATTACTCTAACAGAAACACAACAAGAAAAAGTGAGAGAGAAAAAAATGCGAGACAAAGTATCCAAGAGCTATCGGACAACAGAAAACGGTCTAATGTATGTGTAACGAGAATTCCAGAAACAAAAGAGAATGGAGCAGAAGAAGTATTTGAAGAGATAGCAGTTGAGAATGTAAGATATTAGATCCAGGAAGCTCAGAGAACATCAAACAGGATAAAGGCCCACCCCTCTCCCATCCAAGACACCCTCACATCTAAACACACTGTATTCAAACCACTGAAAAGCAAAGATGAAGAAAAACTGTGACAAAGTGGCTAAAGATACATTACATACAGAAGAATGAAGATAAGAATTAGAGCAGACTTCTTACCAGAAATGATTCAAGCCATAAGAAAATGGATCAACATCCTTAAAATGCTAAAGTAAAACAAACCATAAACACCCCGTCAAGCCAGGGTTCTATAGCCAGAATAACCAGTTGTCTTTTGAAAACCAAAAGCAAAAGAAAGACTCTGACAAACAAAAAGTGAAAGGATTCATCACCTGCAGACCTACACTCTAAGAAACACTGAAAAATATTCTTTAGGCAAAAGGCATAGAATCCTAAACAGAAACTGGGATCTCTAAAAAGAAAAACACTGGAAATGGTCAAAATGGAAGCAAATAAAACATATTTGTTCTTTAAAATCACTCTAAAAAATATTTGACTGTCTAAAGCAAAAATAGCAAAGTACTGCATTTATAAAATATGTAACAGTAAAATGTATGACCGCAAAAAATGAGAGGGTGACATTCTAAGTATGCCTTGGTAGAGTTCTTAACTATATGTGAGGTGATACAGTATTATGTGAAGGTAGCCTTTGATAAAATAAAGATGTATATTGTGTACCTTAGTGAAACCTCTAAAAATAATCTAAAGTGGTACATAAAATAAGCAATGGTGAAGATAAAGTGGGATAATAAATAATAGTCAATCCAAAAGCAATCAGGGAAGAGGAAAAGTGAGCAAAGAGCGGATGGAACAAATAGAAAACAGCGAGCAAAATGGTAGGCTTACATCCAGCCACATCAATAATTACATTAAATATAAGTGATCTAACCATACCAATTAAAAAACAGAGATTCTTAAAAAAAAAAAAAAACAGAGATTCTTCAATTAAATTTTTTAAAAAGCTCCGCTATATGCTGACTACAAAATAGCAACTTCGAGTACACACATAAATTTGGTTAGAAGAAAAAGGATGGGAAAAGATATAACATGCAAACAGTAATCAGAAGAAATCTGGAATATTTGTATTCATAGCAAACAAAGGAGACATCAGAAGAAGGAATATTACCAGGGATAAAGAGGGACATTACATAATAAGGGGGTTAATTCACCAAGAAGACATAAAAATCCTACTTGTGTTTGCATCTACACAATGGAGCTTCAAAATTCATAAAGCAAATCTGGTAGAACTGAAAGAAGTAAAATACAAATCCAGGATTATAGTCAGAGACTTTAACACTATTCCTTCAGTAATTAAAAAAAAAAAAAAACTAATGGGAAAAAAACCCAGTAAATATATAGAAGATCAAAACTTTCATCTAAGTGGCATTTACTGAAGACCCCTGTCCAACAAACAGGCGACCCATTCTTTTCAAATACATATGGAACATTCACCAAGAGAGACCATACCGTGGGCCATTAAGCGAACCTCAACAAATTCCAGATCAACGAAATTACACAAAATATGTCCTGTAACCACAATGGAATTAAATTAGAATGCCTTAACAGAGAAATATCTGGAAAATCCTCAGGTATATCAAAATTCAACAAAGCACTTATAAATAACCTGTGGGTCAAAGAAGAAATTATAAGGGGAAAATAGAAAATGTCTTTAGTTGACTGATAATAAAAATACATTTAAATAAGTTATAATTTGTGGAATCAGTTAAAAGAGATCTTAGAAAGAAATTAATCATATTAAGTGCTTGTATTAGAGAAGTCTCAAATCGATGATGTAAGCTTCTACCTGAAGAAACCAGACAACAATGAACAAATTAACCCCAAGCAGAAGGAAGGAAATGGTAATGATAAGAGCAGAAATCAATGAAACTGAATACAGAAAAACAATAGAGAATATCAATTAAAGATCAACTTTAGTTGATCAAACTAAAAAATTAACAACATTGTAAATCTCTAGCCAGAGTAATCAAGAAGAAAAATGAATGAACACGAATTACACTGGGAATGGAAAGGAACATCACTGCAGGTCCTAGAAATATCTGACGGGTCATAAAGTTTTATTATGAATTACTTTATGGCTATAAATATGACAACTTAGGTAAAATGGACAAATTCATGGAAACAATATGAAAGCCCATTCAGGAATAACCTGAGTTGTCTTATACCTTAGAGAGTTAGAGCTGTAGTTTAAAACAACTCCAACAAAAAATTCCAGACCAGATGGCTTCACTGACTAATTCTTAAAAAAAAAAATCAACAAAGGTATGCAAATTTGAGTGATGGCTAAATCCTCAACAACATAGTCCCTCAGGGGACTATGGAAGGAAGGTATAACTTGTTGCTAACACAGAAGTCCATGCTGCACAAAACTGTCATTTAAGAAAGACAGTGAAATAAAGACTCAAAGGAAGAGAAAATAATAACAGGTGATGGCATTGAAGCATCTCTAAAGTTCTCGTATAGCTGGGAGAAGACTGTAGATATCGATCCCCTTTTCCATGTTACTAAGGACACACGTTAAAAAGGTCAGTCTAACCATTACAGAGACAGGCCGCTTAACATGGGATGGTAGCAATTCTAAAACACAGTCTCAAACTATATGAGTCAAAGCACTGGGTGTGGTGCGTAAACAATGAATCCTGGAACACTGAAAATTTTAAATTAAATTTAAAAAATTAAATTAAATTAAATTAAATTAAAAATTAAAATAAATAAAATAATTTTATTTGAGGACAAAAAAAGAAACAAAGGAAAGTATGATGAGAGTGTTCCATCATACAGGGAATATCAAGAAAGACATAGAAATTATTTTGAAAAAGAAAAAAATGGTCAGAACTATTATAAATAATATATATTAGCAAGTATACAATCATGATGGAAAATTTTAACATACCTCTAAGTATTTGATGGCTCAAATGTGAAAAAAAAATCAGTAAAAATGCAAAAGTGAAAACAATGAACAGGCTTATTGAATTGTCTAACAACTGAATAACACAGATTCTTTTCCAACACACAGAGAACATTTATAAAAAGACTATGTGTTGCCAGGCCATAAAATCAGCCTCAATACATTTCAAATGATAGTTATCATATAGACCAACTTCTCTGACCACAAGGAATACAAGTCAGAAAAAAAAAAAAATTAACTTGGACAAAACAACACAAAAGCACCAAACACCATCTTCTGGAAACTTAGAGCCATAAGTGCCTACATTAGAAAATAAGGAAAGCTTCACATTATGAGCTAAGCATCCTACTATATATTATAAAAAAGCGGAATAGGGGTAGTGCCTGGGTGGCTCAGTCAGTCGAGTGTCTGCCTTCGGCTCAGACCATGATCCCAGAGTCCTGGATTTGAGTCCTGCACTAGGCTCCCTGCTCAACAGGAAATCTGCTTCTCTCTCTGCCTCTGCCTCGCCCCCCCCAACTCAGGTTATCTCTCTCTATCTCTGTGTCGAATAAATAAATAAAATCTTTTTTTTAAAAAAAAGCAGAATAGGTCCAAAAGAAGTAGAAGGAGAAAAAAATAAGGATAAAAGCAGATATAAATAATACTGAAAACAGATGTACATTAGAGAGATGGCAAGAAATCCAAAAGTTGGATTCTGAAAAATCTACTAAAATGAATAAACCTCTAGCGGAATTAATTGAGAATAAGAGAGAATGCATAAACAATATTAGGCATGTAAAAGAGGTCATAAATACAACATTTAAAATCCTTTCATGCTAAAAAGTTTGCAAGTATAGATGACAAATCTTTATCTTTTTTTTTTTTTTTTGACAAATCCTTTTTTAAAACAATTTACTGAGATGCCTGGGTGGTTAAGTGTCCAACTTTTAATTTCCACTTAGGTCATGATGAAGCCTGCATTGGGCTCCAGGCCCAGCATGGAGCCTACTTAAGGTTCTCTCTCCTTCTCCCTCAGCCCCTCCCCCCTTTAAAAATAAACAAACAAACAAAAGACAATTTAGCAAAACTAACTCAAGAAGAAATAGGATAGATAAACTGAAGATTCCCTTTCAAAACATGAACAAGGCAAAGTTTCACAGTATAACCCCTCCTCTTCAACCTTATACAAGAAGTCCCAACCAATATAGTAAGATAAGAAAAACAAACATTGTACAGATTGGAAAAGAACTTTTCAAGCTCTCATTATTTTCAGACATATGATTGTTATTCCATTATAATAATTTGCAGATAAATTAGTAAGGATTGAGCTAGATCGCTGAATTAAAAGTCAATATTCAAGAATCAATATTCTTTCTGCGCACCTGCAAAAAGCATTTTGATAATACATATTTCTAAAAGATGGCATTTACAAAGCACACCTTCCTACCCCAAATTAATTAGCGAGGAATAAATCAACAAAAGATACATCACTTCCTCATACAGAAAATCATAAAACTTTTTCAAAGAAACCTAAATAAGTAGAGAGAGAAACAAAAAGAAACCCATTCCAAGAACCACTGTGATGAATCTGCAGAGCACCAAAGCAGAGAAGATCTTAAGTATCCTGAGAGAAAAGACAAATTGGTAAAAAACTGCTAACAAAGAAACAATAATTTGGCTTTTTAGTAAAACATCAACATTAAAAGCTTCAAAGCATCAAAGTGTTGAGGACAAAAACCATCTGCATAGAGTGGTATACCCAGGGGAACATTTATTCCTAACAGTAGGCTGAAGTAGGATTCGGGGAAGGTGTAGAGTAGGAAGTACGAGGAATCCGTTTACTGTCCTAGACAATAGTTGCACTGGCAGAATCTGTCTGATAGAACTATTTTGGAACTCTGGGATATATTGAAAGCTTGCAACGTGCAGGGGAGACTTGGAAGGTGAACGGTGGTCAGTTTCAGCTCTAAGGAGCCGCCACCCATCTGCCACCAGCAGCCACATGGCAGGCAGCTGTGTGTGTGTTCCTGGAGCAGCCTGCACACAGCTTGCAGGAGCCAGGGTAGGGCAAAAAGGAACCTGTCCTATAAATACCAGGGATCTGTGCTGTGACTGCTGATCGGTGCTTCTGAGCACAGACTTGCTGCCACAGAGGTGGAAAGCCATTGTTCTGCACCTCTCCCTGTTGTTGCAAGCCCCTCCCAAACCAGTTGATGTGACTTCCACGGGAATTTAGAGAGCCAGCAACCTTCTTTCCCCTCACCCCTTGTTTTTCCTATTCTTTCCTTTTGGGAGCCAGACATTAAAGACTAAGACATTCATAAACAACTACATATTCAGGGAAAAATAGAAAGTGAGCATGCAAGCTCAGAGAAAAATTTAGAAAGGGTGTGAGAAGACCTTAAGATCACTTCTCAGGCTGACCCCTGGCAAAATCACAGCCTGCAACAACCAAAAGAATAAACAAATAAATAACAGCAAACCGTGAGATATGGGCAAAACTGGAGAAAGTCAAAGAAAATGTATGAACAAAATGGAAATATTTTTAAAAAGAGAGGGAAAACATATAAAGAAACAAAAAATAAATTCTGGAGCTGAAAAATACAATAACTCAAATAACAAGTTCATAGAGAGATTCAAAGGCACATTTGAACAGGTAGAAAAAAGAGTTAACAGATTTGAAGATGGAAACCACAGAAATGATCAACTCTGAGAAACAGAAAGAAAAAAATTGAAAAAAGGTAAACAGAGCCTGAGGGACCTGTGAGACACCATCAAGAGACCCACATTGTGTGAGTCTTAAAAGAAGTAAGAGAGAAAGAAGCAGAGAGAATATTTGAAGAAATAAATGTTGTACATTTCCCAAATTTGAGGAAAGACATGAATATAAATCTCCAGGAAACTCAAGTAACTTCAAGCAAGATGAACTCAGAGACCTTCACCAAGACACAATATAACCCAACTTTCAAAAGTCAGAACCAAAGAGAAAATCTTGAGAGCAGCAAGAGAGAAGCAAATCATCATTTACAAGGGATTACCCAATAAGATAATCAGTATATTTCTCATCAAAAAGTTTAGAGGCTAGAAGGCAGTAGGCCAATATATTCACAATGCTAAAAGAAAAGTACTGCCAACTAAGAATCTTATACCCAGAAAAACTGTCCTTCAAAAGTCAGGGAGAAATTAAGACATTATAGATCAGCAAAAGCTGAGGGAGTTCACTACCACTGAACCCAGCCTTCAGTATATGTTTGGAGTCCTCCAAGGCAAAACAGAAGGACACTGGGACATAGCTTGAAGCTGTGTGGAGAAACAAATATCTCAATAAAGGTAAATTCATGGACAATTACTGAAGCTGGTATTACCGAACAATGGTTTGTAACTGTACTTTTTGTTTTCTACATGATTTAAGAGACTAATATATTTAAAGAAAAACTAGTGTAAAAGGTAACATTAGTGTAACTTTGGTTTAAAACTCCAAATCTTGTCTTCTGCATAATTTAGGAGACTAATGCCTTTTGAAGAATTATTAGCTTATGTCTTGGGGCACATAATGTATAAAGATGTGATTTTGTGACACTAACAATAGTGATAGAGCTATAAAAGAGCAGGGTTTTTATGTCATTGAAGTTTAGTTGGTGTGAATGCAAATTAGAGCGTGATAACTTTAGGATGTTAAGTATAATCCCCATGGTAACCACACATAAAATAGCTATAGAATAGACATAAAAGAAATTAAGAAATTTAAACACTTCATGACATCAAATAGGCTAAACATAAAAAAAGACAGTAATGCAGAAAATGAGGGGCAAAAAAGCTATAAGGCACAGAGAAAACAAAGAGCAAAAGGACAGAAGTCCGTCCCTCCTTATTGGTATTACTTTAAATGTAAATGGACTAAACTCTTTAATGGAAACGGAGATTGGCAAAACACCCTCACACACACACACACACATGATCTGATTATATACTGTCTATAAGAGACAAACTTAAGATCCTAGGACACAAATAGATTAAAAGTGAAAAGATGCACAAAGATATTCTATGAAAATAGTAATCAAGAGAGTAGGGATGGCTGTACTAACTAATATCAGACAAAACAGACTTTACTTTTTTTTTAAGATTTTATTTATTTATTTGCCAGAGAGAGAGATCACAAGTAGGCAGAGAGGCAGGCAGAGAAAGAAGGGAGGAAGCAGGCTCCCCGCTGAGCAGAGAGCCCGATGCGGGGCTCGATCCCAGGACCCACGCCAAAGGCAGAGGCTTTAACCCACTGAGCCACCCAGGTGCCCTACACCCAATTTAAAAGTAGGGTCTCAGGGAGGTATTTGTACATCCATGTGAATAGCAGCCTTATTTACAACAGCTAAAACATGTTATCGATTCAAGTACCCATCAACAAATGAATGATGGATAACCAAAATATGATATACACATAACAATGGAATATTATTCAGCCTTTCAAAGAGAGGAAATTATGTAATATCTGTGGCATATATGAATTGCGCTAAGGACAATATTCCGAAGTGAAATAATCAGGTACAAAAAAGACAAATATAGTTTCGTGCCAGATGTCTTTGCAATCCTCCCCAAAATGGACTGGTCTTGAAAGTAACTGTACGTGTGGTGTTTGGGGTGAGGTAAGGGTTCTTAGATTGTCCCACCCTTCCAAAGTTTCAGAATAACCCATGGTAGGGGCCAAGGCTGAGAGCTTGACTGTGATCTCACAAGTTCCTCCAGACCCAAGACGATGATGCTGTCAGCATCGAAGAGCAAACTTGGCATAAGGAAGGAAAGGGGTAGGTAAGGAAAAACCAGTTAAATACACTCCTACCAGCTAAATCCAGTCTTTTCCTAGCCTTCCCCTCTGGGGACTTCTTGTCTCTCGTGTCCTCTGGCATCACTGATTTGTGGCTGAATGGAGACTGTCTGGTCACCAATGATGTAATATTACCTGAGAGGTCCAAAGGTCTATGGTCGATCCAGACTTCCTCAGGAGGAAGGAACATTTTATCATAGAGCAGAGTCTAGTATTTTTACGGGACTATTGCTCCGGTCTACTGTTAAATATTTCTAGAGTGGAGTGTTTTATGATCATTCCTGCCTCTTCCAACCCACCCTCCAGACCTAAGTATTTTCCCATCTATGTTAACATAGAGCAAAGCATCAAAGACACAAATTTAAGATTTTTGGCCACATGGAGCCAAACCCATGGTACTGCCAAACTAAACACATGCCTGTACACGCATGTGCACGGTGGATGGGTACATTTTTTAGATGGAGGCGGGGGAATTGGGTCCAATTAAAAACTATTAGACTAGATATTCAGGAGAGCACATCAGGAGCAACCTGTAAAAGAAATCTTCATTGATGGTATCGATACCAACGAAAGGTATGAACAAGCAGTGATTCTTAAGTTCAAGAGAGGCTTTAAATCCACACTAGAAAGTAACTTGGTGTGATGCTGGGAGACTCCACACCTGTGAATGCCAGATAGCATGGTTCTATATGGGGCATGGGGCACACTTCCCACAGCATCACCAGCATCTGGAGCGGGTTAGAAATGCAGATTCTCAGGTCCAGCCCCAGACCTATTGACTCAGGAGCTCTGGGAGGGAGTTCCAGCCCTCTGGGTTTTAACAAACCCTCCAGGTGGTTCTACTATACACTCACATTTGGGAATCGCTGACATAGAGGGCCCAAGATGAAGATGGAGGCAGTAAGGAGCAGAGTGGATGAACAAGGACTCAAACATGGCCATGAGGAACTCACACACCAAACCAAAGCCGCAGTCAGAATACCAAATGTGGCAATAGCGCAAACACTACTTTTACACCCTGGAAATGGAAGGAGGAACACGAAACAATGTGACTAGGGGACAAGGCAAGAGGGAAAGTCAGCACTTTGGAAATCACAAGTAGGGAAATAATTCAAGAACGTTTTCCTGCCTAAACTGTTATCTTGGCTTGAGTTGTCAAAGGCTCTTAGAGTTTCCTTCAAGAGCAATCCTCGGAACCCGGGTGGCTCAGTGGGTTAGGCATCTGCCTTCAGCTCAGCTCAGCTCAGCTCAGCGGGGAGCCTGCTTCTCCCTCTCCCTCTGCCTGCAGCTCCCTCTGCTTGTGCCTCTCCCTCTCTCTCTTACTCTCTTTCTCTTTCTCTCTGTCAAATAAATAAATAAAGTTTTTTTAAAAGAGCAGTCCTCAAAGGACCGAAGCACCATTCACCAAATGGTTTTTGTTTAGTTACTTACTTTGCTTATTTTTTAACTTATTTATTCTGATGCAACCTCAAACTTAGAGTAAAACCACAAAAACAGAAGAGACCTCTGAATACCCTTGACCCAGATTCACCACCTGTTTACACATTGCCCCAGTGCTTTAACATCCCCATCTCTAACCACAGATACTTACTACACATGTGCCTTTTCTTCTATAGCATTTGAAAGTAGGTTGGAGACATTATGCCCCTTTACGCTAAATCCGCAGTATATATTTCCTAAGAGTATGTTCTCTAGCATAACTTCCTAAAACACAACACTCTCACATAATCACAGAACAATTATCAAAATTCAGGAAATTTAATTTTGATACAATATTATTATCTAACACTCAGGTCATATTCAGATTTTGTCCGTTGTCCCCAAAATGCCCTTGCTCACCATTTTCTCCCTAATTCTGGATCTAATCCAGGGCCACATGGGGCATTTCGTTGCCATGTCATGTCTCTTTAGCCTCTCTCAGTCTGGAATATTGCCTCTGCCTTTCCTTATCTTTCTTTTTTCTTTTTCTCTTTCTTTCTTTCTTGAGAGAGTGAGCCTGCATGCCTGTGAGTGGGGGAGGGGAGGGGCAGAGGGACAGGGAGAGAGAAAATCCCAAGCAGGCTCCACACCCAGCATGGAGCCTGACCATGGGGCTTAATCCTGCAACCCTGAGATCATGACCCAGCCGAAATCAAGAGTCAGACACTTGGGGTGTCTGGGTGGCCCAGTCAGTTAAGTGTCTGACTCTTGGTTTCAGCTCAGGTCATGATCTCAGGTCCTGAGATTGAGCCCCAGGTCCGGCTCTATGCTCGGTGAGGAGTCGACTTGTCTCTCTCCCTCTGTTCCTCCCCCCACCTTCTCTCTCTTCTCTTTCCCTCTCCTTCTCATAAATCAGTAAAATCTTTAAAAAAAAAAAAAAAAGAGCCAGACACAACCAATGGAGCCACCCAGGCGCCCTGCCTTACCTTTCTTGATCTCAAAAACAGGCTGTGTTTCAGAATGTCCCTCAATTTAGGTTCATCTAATGTTTCCTCATGATTAGATTCAGATTATGGATCTGGGGGAGAAATACCACAGGTGTGATGTTGTGTCCTCCTCAGTGAATCATATCAGGAGGCACGTGAGATTAACTTGTCCCAAGATCAGTGATTGTACCACAGGTTAACTGGGCACCACGCAGGGAAGGGGATTCAGGGAATGTGTGTCCAGCTTACCTAAACTGACCTAGTGCAATCCACCACCTGTATAAACATCTGTCCCTTATCAACTTCAATCCGCTCAGTCTAGCTTCCATTGTTTCTTCTCTTACTCCGTCATTCCTTCTATATTAGTTAGCTTTATACTGTAAAGCTAGCTGTAAGGAGGGCTTTCTCTTCTCCCCTGCTTACTTATTTATTCATTTATTTATTTATATTAGTACAGACTTATGGAATTTTGTTTTATTTTGTTCCATAATCTGTTAGTCCCTTTATTTGCTTTGATACTCAAATGGTCCCCGATGTGGCCAGTGAGAGCCAGTTCAGACTTCCCACTATATCCTTTTGATGATGTCGCCATCTTTCTTTGACTATTTCCTTACTTTTTTGGTACAACAAGATGTTCAGGCTCATCTTTTGATCTTTTAAAATCAAAATCAAAATGCGGGGCCCCTGGGTGGCTCAATCGGTTAAGCATCTGACTCTTGATTTCAGCTCAGGTCGTGATCTCAGGGCCATGAGATTGAGCCCCAGGTCAGGCTCTATGCTGGGCGTGAGACCTGCTTAAGATTCTCTCTCTTCACCTCCTTCTGTTCCTCCCCATGTGCGGTCTCTCTCTCAGTAAATACAATCTTTAAAAATAAAGAAAGAAATTTAAAAAAAAAAATATTGGGCACCTGGGTGGCTCCGCTGGTTGGGCAACTGTCTTTGGCTCAGGTCATGATTCTGGAGTCCCGGGATGCAGTCCTTTATTGGGCTCCCTGCTCAGTGGGGAGTCTGCTTCTCCCTCTGACCCTACCCCCTCTAATGCTTTCTCTCTCAATCTCTCTCTCTCTCAAATAAACAAAATCCTTAAAAAAAAAGAAATAAAAAATTAAAAGATAAATAATAAAATTATTAAAAATTATTTTAAAAATAAAATTTTAAAAATGTTTTCCCCATCCTAGCCCTGGAATCAGGCTTTTTTCCAAGTAGTCATGGTTTCTTTTGGTGAAGATCAAGATCTGGGCACCAAGTACGCTCACTGTTAACGTGTCATTGCTTCTAGGGATCGTCAGAGGACGGAGGAGCTAGAGCACGCGTGCACACACACACACACACACACACACACGCATGACGCATTGCCATGTACAGACATATGTACACACACACACACGAACACACATACGATGATTACATACCGATATCTCCAACCCAGTTCTCTTCGAACACCACAGGGTACATTCTAGTCATCCTTTCCCTGTTCCATGGTCACAACTTCTTCCTCCAATGGCGAGAAACCTGGACTGAATTCATCTTTCTCATTGATGACAACTGATTCCTACAGATTATCGAGAAGAAGGGAAGCGTTGACAGTGACTTTAGACCTTTACCCTCAGATTTAACAGCAGAAATGGGCTTCGGAGGAGAATCTGCTGCAGCTATAAGCCTGTCACTGTTTACTGAGTATCTGTCCCAGTTTGCTTTTCCTTCTAAAACAGTGGTTCCCAACTGTGCAGACAGCATGCCTCCTGTGAACCCTTTCCTGTTTGGTGTGTCACCTTCACTGTCACTGACGTGAATACACCCGCAAGGACACAATGTTTGTGGGGGGAGGTGGTTGGGGCCGAGAGGGGTACTATGTGCTGTGAATCTGAGGCAGGGGGGTAAGTCATGCTACCACAGAGAAGGCTGCAGAGTCACTGAAATGTGTAAGAACTCTGAGTTCTCATGTACTCAGCAGACTGTCCCCCACACACAGCCACCAGCTCCAAAGGACAGCCTCACGAGTCACGCGTTAGCACGGGTGCCTTCTATGGTAGCCATGATTCTTTATAACTCTGGCTGACACGGTTGCCATGTAAGTCCTCCTGAGTGACAGGTCACAAGTGTTTTAATTCAAAGTGTGCCACAAACGCTGAAAGTTAAAAACCACCATTCTAAATGGAGGAGAGCATTTTCAAGACTTAGGAGAGGTAGAAGAATTTGCTGACAAAATCCCAAATCCGGAAACAACACAGAAAACAACAGAGACTGGGGGGAAAAAAAGGGGGGGGTGAGAGAGAAGATCAGTAGATTCAGAACATTATTTGAAGTTAAAATGGAGCTCGAGCACTACCTGGTGAATAAAAATGTTTTGGAAGGGATTCGGACAAACAGGACACAACCCGAAGACCAGACAGATGGGAGAGAGAGGGGCCGGGGATGGTGAAGGGTGTAAGTCTCAGTAGATAGATTTCTTCTGTCCTCTATTGACTTTGTTTCTAGAAATAGTAAGAAAATAGTGCTTGCAGAAGACTGGTAAGTGAGAGTGAAGATGATCTTATGACGTCACTGAAGAGGAAGTGTTCGGGTCCACTCTCGAGGCCACGTGAGTGAGGAGAGAACACTGAGACTATCAGAATAGCACAGTTATATACTGTATTGTGCAAAATGTAAGATTCTATGCCCATGGGATTTGAAAAGAAAAGTCAGTGACTGGATTAAGAACAAAAACCAAACAATCCATTTCCCTTTCTTAAGACCAGGAAGACAAAAGTAAGGCCTGGGCTTTCCTCACCCATGGGGCTGTCATAGCTCAGTGGGCTCAGGTGGGAGACATGCTGGGACCTCAGCCAGGAGAGCCCACGGGGAGGCCTTCCTGAAGGAGGAGGGGAGAGTCCGACAGCTGACCCACCGGTGGGCTGGTCTATCTGTAGGCTGCCAGGCCCTTCCAGGAGATTGTTCTGACCACATTCTGAATTTGGAGGGGGATCCCTCTGACTCTAGTATCTGAGGAGGCGCACCCGGCCAGGGGGATGTTGCATTAGGGGTCCAGGGGGTGAGTATGTGTCCTGGCCAATTCCAGGAGCTGTTCTGGGACATCCGAACCTAAGCGAGCGGCTGGGCAGTGTGACAATCCAGGGACTGCTCTCTGGAGGAAAAGATGGGTAAGACCCGGGCGGTCCGGGCCCTAGTGCCGAAAGCTACGGTTTCTAGGCAGAGACAGGCCGACCCACAGGGAGCAGGTAAGAAGGAAGGAGAAAGCTGCCATTTGGGGGCCCATGGCCAGTCAAAGCTGACCCCGGATCCTGCCCAACCCAAAGAAGGCTCAGCTTGCTGGAAAGCACACACAGGGACTATTTGAGGAAGTCAGACAAGAGTGGCTCACTTGTGGAAGACAGAAGGAAAGCAGCCCCACTTAGAACACCCAGCCTAAGATCAGAAACATGACATTTGCCAGGACGGGTGGGGATTCATGTTCTGGAAGCCAGAATCCTCACTGTGAGATGCAGAGCTGCAGAAGACGGTCACGTTTTCCAGAATCCGTCCCCCTGAGACTTAGCACCAAGGTTGAATCTGGGTAGTGACTGAGCTCACCTCAACCACTTGGGGTCCGAACAGTTGACAGCACACGCAGGTTGCTCAGTCGTCTGACTTTCAGACTAGAACCCTCTGCTCCTGGTACATTCCAAAAGCCAGACGTGAGGAGAGAGAACTTCACCAGGTGTCAAGCCCCCAAGCCATGAGACCAGCTTATCCTGCAGATCTACTGAGCACCTGTCTGTAGAAACGCCACAAAAATGAGATGAATGTGCACGAGCAGGCATGTCCCAGGACGTTGCTTGCAGCCAGGGAGTTTCAGAGTGAGGAAAATTGTGGGGTCTAAATTTGCTCAAATCTTTCGGGTTCTAATCGTAAGAAGAGGGACATTTTTAACACAGCTGTACAAGTTAGAGAAAACTCGAATCGTTCTAGCACTGGCTCTTACCTTCTTTTGGTGACATTTGCCTGAGAAAAGGTATCACTTGGCATGCACTTTGTCATGCCCACAGTCTGCTTTCTCCCAAAGGGGTGTCCAGAGTCCTCCCAGCTGACCTTGCAAACCTTCTCGCCTTCAGTTTTTCCCCAAGCTGCCTTCACTTGCTCAGAGAAAGGCAAAAATTCCTAATTCCAGGATCTCCTGCATTTCTCACATCCATGTAGCAGGCAACGTGGTACGGCCAAGGCACTGGACACCCCCACTCAGCAGGATTTTTCCCTCTCCTGTGCTAGCTCACCCAAGATTTCTGAGTTCCTGTGGCGGGGTCCTTTAAAATCTCCCATCCCCTGCCTTTTTATTATGCAGTATTTCGTATATTTAAAACAGTGTATAACATACAGGCACAACTAATGCTCTGCCGGCCTCCTCCGTGTGGCCTTTCATCTGGGGCCAGTGGTCATCCCCCCCCCCCGCCACCCTGTCCCAATTATCACTTGCAACTGTTCTGACTGGTTGGCATCTGCTTGTTAAATACGAGAGGGAGCACAAGCAGGGAGGGGAGGGGAGACAGAGAGGGAGAAGCAGGCTCCCCGCTGAGCAGGGAGCCCGATGCGGGGCTTGATCCCAGGACTCCAGGATCATGACCTGAGCCAAAGGCAGACGTTAACCAACTGAGCCACCCAGGCGCCCTTCAAAAGCATTTTTAACAGGTAAAACATTTGCACCAGGAAAAATTCAGAAAGTATGAAAAGGTGTTCAGTAAAAAGTTTCTCCCAGTGTATTCCTAGCTGCCTCATCTGTGTTAATGGTCTCTTGCATCCTTCCAGAGATGTTATGTATAGACAAACACAGTGTACAGGTACCATTTCTTCTTTCTTCACTGAGGGTAGCATATAAAACATAGGGTTCTGTCCCTTTTCTTCTTAACTTAACCATGCATCTTGAAGATCTTTCCACTCCGGTGCACAGAGAGGTTTCTTTATCTAGGTAAAGAGCTGGTGGTACGTCTTCACAGGGTAGCTGTATTGTAATTTACTGAATTTGTCTCCACTGACCACGTACAAGGTAATTTACAGGTACTGGCTATTACGATTATATGGGCTATTACTCTGTACGTACTCACTCCATAAATATACCAGTGTATCCGTAAGGTAAATTCCTAGAAATGAAATTGCCGGGGCAAAGGGCACATGCAAAATAAGCACCGTTGTCTGAACAACTCTTTCTTGAACACCTTCGCTTGCCAGCTATTGTACAAGGCTCAGAGAATCCAGTGTTGGGCGAGACAGATGTGATCCCCGCCCTCCACCGCTCAAAGTGCCAATGATGGGACACAGCCACCGCAGCATCTCATTGTCTTCAAACACAACCACGAGAGTGGCTGACACAGAGCTATGGGACCTGGCTGACGGTGGGGAGGGGAGGGGAGGGGGGGCTTTCCTGAGCGAGTCGTGTTCACGTTGGGAAGGATGACAGGAGATGGGCTGGGGAGAGCAGTGGGCATGGTGAGCGGCATGAGTGGTGGGGACGAGGGCACTGAAGACCACTGTGACCAGGGGAAGAGTAGCTGGGGGGCGGGGCAGGTCCGGCAGAGCCTTGGAGACTTCTTGAGGATTTTAGCTTTTATGCTAAGAGCAGCAGGCAACCAGGAAGGAGCGAATCATCCAGTGCGCATTTCTGAAGATGACTGGCTGTATTAAGGAAGTAAATCAAAGGCTTTGGGGAGAACAGGCAGGGAGACCAATTCAAAGGCTATTGCTGCTTTCAGGCAAGAGAACGCAGAAGCCGGGCTGGATGGCGCCAAAGAGATAGAGATGGTGAGAGACTGATGGGGAGTGACGGGAAGGGAAGGGAGAGGGATTTCCATGGGTGACGGCACAGTCCCTAGCCGTGCTGGATGGTGAGCACTTACGATAAGGCTCCTGGAAGGCTTCCAAAGGATGAGAGCCCCTACTAGACATTTTCCACATGCTTAGAATCTGGGGCGTATCCTCAGGGGCACCTCACAAAGCCAGACCCTGGCTGCAAAAGGCGCCGAGGCCGCCCAGGTTGCCCTGGAGAACACCTTCCGAACGAGCTGAGATGTGCTCATCCGCCGTCTTATCTGCACCCTTGCAGGCGTCACATGCCCTCCTCCCACGTCGGTCGAACATGCAGACATCCGGGTCAAGAGTTACAGCCTGAAATCCAGGGAGCGGTACACGTGCAACGCCGGCTTCAAGCGTAAAGCGGGAACATCCAGCCTGACGGAATGCGTGTTCAACGAGACCATGAACGTTGCCCACTGGACAATTCCCAATCTCAAGTGCATCAGTAAGTAGCTATCCCTGCAAGTCTCTCCATGCCCCTTCCCAAAGCCACACAGAGCGCAACTGTAGTGTGGGAAGCCCAATGAGCCCATCTCTGGGGGACGAGACATTTGTGTTAAGGTCTGAAACTAAACAGACCTCTAAACAACTCGAAATATTGTGTAGCCTCTAAACAACATCCCTGGGAGCTGGACATACATAGGCTTTAGGGTCACACCATTTTGGCTTCCTTGAGCAAGGGTCTTACCATCTTGGATGTCTTTGTCCCTCATCTAGAAAATGAACCCGACATCAACACTGTGTAAAGTGAAACCTGGTCAATATTAAGTCCACCCATCCCTCCTTATGTTGCATTTTGCTTTATTGTACTTTACAGATAATTGTGTTTTTTACGAATTGAAGGTTGGTGGCAATCCTGCCTCACGCGAGTCTACAGACGCCATTTTCCCAATAGTATTTGCTCACTCTGAGTCTCTGTGTCACATTTTAGTAATTCTCACAGCATTTAAAACTTTCTCATATTTGTTGTGGAAGCTGGGATCAGTGACCTTTGATGTTACTGCTGTCATTCCCTTGGGGCACCACAAACATAAGACGGATAACTGAATGAATGGATGTTGTAGATGTATCCTGACTGCTCCATGGCCGTCCCCCTGTCTCTCTCATTCTCTCTCTCTCCTCAGACTTCCCTATCCCCTGAGACAGAACAATATTGAAATTAGGCTAATTCATAGCCTTATGATAGCTTCTAAAGGTTTGTGTGAAAGGAAGAATCACATCTTCCTCTTCAAATCAAAACTAGGAATGATTAGGTTAGTGAAAAAAGCATGTCAAGTCAAGATAGGCCAAAAAATGGGCCTCTTGTGCCAAGTTACAACTGCAAAGGAGAAGTCCTTGAAGAAAATTGAAGGTGCTACTCTAGAGAAAACACAAAAGGTAAGTAAGCGAAACAGACTTGCTGGTGATATGGAGAAAGTTTGAGTGGTTGGATGGAAGATCAAACCAGCCACAACACTCCTGTAGGCCAATGCCTCATCCAGAGCAAGGCCCTCTCCTTAGTACCACCAAGGCTGAGAGAGGTGGGGGAGGTGCAGAAGAAACATTTGAAGCTCACGGAGGTTGGCTCATGCACTTCAAGGAAAGAAGCCATCTCCATAACACGAGTGCAAAGTGAAACAGTCAGTTATCCAGAAGATCTGGCTAAGATAATTAGTGAAAGCTGCTACACTAAACCACAGATCCTCAACGTAGACAAAACAGCCTTAGTGTGGAAGAAGAGCCCACCTAGGACTTTCCCAGCTGGAGAAGAGAAGTCAGTGCCTGGCTTCAAAGCTTCAAAGGACAAGCTGACTGTCTTGTTAGGGGCTAATGCAGCTGAAGCCAGGGCTCACTGACCACTCAGAAAATCCCAGGAACCTTAAGAATGATGCCAAATCTACTCTGCCCGTGCCCTATAAAGGGGACAACAAAGCCTGGATGACAGCACGTCTGTTTACAACACGGTTTACTGGATATTTTAAGTCCACTGTTGAGAACCACTGCTCAGAAAAAAGGGTTCCTTTCAAAATATGACTGCTCATTGACAATGCACCTGGTCACCCAAGAACTCTGACGGAGATGAAAATGAAATTAATATTGTTTTCACGCCTGCTAAAAAAATATCCCTTCTGCAGTCCCTGGATCAAGGAGTCATTCCAACTTTCAAGTCTTCATATTTAAGAAATACATCCCATAAGGCTATGGTTGCCAGAGAGAGTGATTCTTCTGATGGATCTGGGCAAAGTAAATTAAGAACCTGCTGGAAAGGAGTCACCATTCCAGATGACATTAAGAGCATTCATGATTCATGGGAAGAGGTCAAAATACACACCTTCCCAGGAGTTTTGGAAAAGTTGATGCCAGCCCTCGTGGGTGACTTTGAGGGGCTCAAGGCGGAAACAGCCGGAGACCCAGAATTAGAAGTGGAGCCTGAGGATGGGACTGAACCGCTGTGATCTCATGACCAAACTCAAACAGATGAGGAGTTGCTTCTTACGGACAAGCAAAGAACGTGGGATCTTGAGATGGACTCTACTCCTGGTTAAGTTAACAACAAAGGATTTAGGATATTACATGAACCAAGTTGATAAAGCAGTGGCAGGGTTTGAGAGGACGGACTCCAGTTCTGAGAGAAGTCCTGCTGTGGGTGAAACGCTATCAAACAGCACCACTTGCTACACGGAAATCATTCGTGAAAGGGTCAATCACGGCAACAAACTTCATCAGTGTCTTATTTTAAGGAGTTGTCACGGCCACCCCAGCTTCAGCAGCCACTCCCCTCATCAATCAGCCGCCATCAACATCGAGGCAAGACCCTCCACCAGCAAAGATTATGATTCACTGAAAGCTCAAATGATGGTTCGCGTTTTTTAGCAGTATTTTTAAATTAAGGTATATATATTGATTTTTTTAGACACTATGCTATTGCCCAGTTCATAGACTACAGTATGGTGCAAACATAACTTTTCTATGCACTGAGAAATAAAAATATTCATTTGACTGCTTTATTGCCACGTTTACTTTATTGTGGTGGTCTAGAACTGAACGCACAATATCTCTGACGTATGCCTTTAAGATTATGGTAGCAAGAATTTGGCTACAAAGGGTGTGTGCTCACAGCATACTTGCTTCCCAGAGAGCTTTCCAGTTTCTCCCTAGAAGACTGTATGGAAATTATGAGGGTTTTTTGTTGTTATCTACCCAGGGGAAAGGGGGCTACCAACTTGGTCACCCATATTTGGTATCCAGCCAGCACTCCAGAGCCCACATGAGGAATGGTTTTCAGAATCTATTTTTTCTTTGAACCATCTACAACTGGATGACTATGTCAGAAGCCAACAGTCTTGGAGTGGAAGTGAATAGTTATTTCCAGGAATACTAAGCCCCTTAGTCTAGTAAAATAAAGATTAACTCATGGTTTATTGCATACTTGGTTCGTGTCCAACTGCAAGCTAGATACTTTCTCATATATGTGAAAATTCTCAACTCCTCACTGGGGAAGTGGACAAAAGGGGTTGTTCTAGAGGAAACTCACTCTGCTGTAAGATTCCTTGAAGAGCCAGACTTTCTCATTGATTTTGTGCACCTGTCTCCCGCACCTGCATGACACCATGCAGACATCAGAGGCAGGGCAAGGAAGAAGCCTTCTGTTTGTTGCAAAGGAATTGCTCAGCTGGGGGACATAGAGCCACAGGACATCAAGTGGGATTGAAGTGACGAGCTAGCTGGGTGAGGACAGGTATGAGCAATAACACTCTGGCAAAGACACAGACTGGACATCTTATTCTGTCCAGTCTGGACACCCACTGGTACCCGTAATCCAGGGGCAAAAATAAGGACTTTCCAGCAGCAGCAAAGTGACTGTTTCTTCAAAGTCCCAATTCCTTTGGGTGAATGAATCCAAAATAGAGAAGAGTTGGAGGCTCTGAACCAGTTGGGGGGGGCGGGGGGGAAGCAAGGGGGACAGACCTTGGATCATAGACTTTTAGAACCTAAAGACTGGAGATCTTTAGGTTTTGTGTAGCCCAAAGATTCCTCACCTTCTACCATTTATAACTCCCTCCATCACTTTTCCTAACCTCCTGTGCTTGGAATGCGTTTTTTTCCCCTTACAAAACAATGGAATGTACTGAGTAATCATTTATTTTTCCATGTAAAAGTATTCTAAAACTGAGTTAATCTCATTGATATCATTCTAACCGAAAATAACAAGACATCTGATATGTGTGCAGTCTTTTTGAAAGGCTAGAAAAAGTTTGCTGTCTGTTCGCATTTCCATGGGAATTGCAGACTGGGGAACACTGTTTCTTACTTCTTGTGCTTCTGACCTATCCTGGGAAGCCAGATAGCTCTATTTTACATTTATGTATTTTCTTTTTTTTTTATTTGTGGTTGTGAGGCACTCCAGGTTCCACTCTCAGGCTCATGAATGCCATGTGGTTATCCTCTCTCTAGGAGACCCCTCCCTGACTCACCTAAGGCCATCCTCCACAGAAGTGCCGGCAGGGGTGACCCCAGAGCCAGAGAGCACCTCCCTTTCTGGAAAAGGTAGGGATGTTGGAAACTTTTTAAGGACTCCCATTCCCTGCGACCACACGGGTCCCTCTGAGTCCCTCAGATTCTTGGACCACTGTTGGAGTTCCACGGCCAACTTAAGCAACAGAACCCACTTTTTGTTAACCTCAACATTAAATTTTATGTTAGCTTAATTTTCTCTTGTAAATCAAAGTTGCTTGATAGCTAGGTTTCAGTTGCACACAATTAACGATGGCTCAAAATCCACTCCAAATATGCCGGACCAGCCTCAGACGCACTTCCTCATCAAAACTGGGGAGAATCTGCAGATTTGCCTGCCTTGCACGTTAGCCCGTCGACATTCATGGGGGCCAGTGGAAAACAGGGCGTTCCTCCTCCAGAGACCAAGGATGTTCTTACTTGCTTGCTTACTGACTTAGTTGGCATGTTTGCCTCAATTCCCTCATCTTTGTGTCCCACAGGGGCAATGGGGATGGGTCTCCAAGATGCCTACACATCCAGCGGGCTGCTTCATGGCAAAGGAAGGCTGAGTTCAAGAAACTCGTGTCTTTTTTTTTTTTTTAAAGAATTATTTACTTATTTATTTATTTGAGAGAGCGAAAGCTCTTGAGTGGGGGAGGGGCAGAGGGAGAGAGAGAATCTCAAGCAGACTCCATGCTGAGCACAGAGCCCAATGATGGGCTCCATCCCAGGACCCTGAGATCACAACCTGGGCCAAAAATCAAGAGCCAGACGCTTAACCAACTGAGCCACCCAGCTGCCCCAAGACACTGGAGTCTTTTATAACTAACTGATCATGTCTGCCCTTTGCTCCAAGGAGAGGTGCTGTCTCCACGTTCCAAGGCTAAGGAGCATCTTTGAAAAGATAGTCCCAGGAGAGGGCTGCCAGTGCCTCTGCTGATACAGAAGCATGAGAGACCCACGCAGAACTGTTCCCCCAACAGTCCCAACTGTAATCGCTCTGGTACAGAAGCATTGGGCAACGCTGCCAACATTACCCATTTCCAGGGTCTTCGCTAATCTTCTATCCCAATTTCCTCAGCACTGACCTCATGTTAAGAAAATTTGAAGTCGTAGATGCTAATATCTTGGGACAGTGTGCCATACGTCCTAGGAAACCCTTACTTCACACTGACCTCCTGATCTTTTGTGTCCTGTTATCCAGTGTGGCGTTTCCCTGCCCTGTTTTCCCCTTCCTGTGCAGTCACAGTCACCCTGCTGTCGCAGGCTGCACTGCTCCGGCTCACCTTCCCTTCGGCAGGGCTTCCGAACCGTGGACACACACGGGGATCTCCCTGGAACTCTGGTGATCTGGAGAGCAGTCTGGGATTTAGGGTTCTAGAAGCTCCCCAAGTAACTCTTAGGGAGCCAAAGCTGAGAACCAAGACTGAAGGGGAGATGGCGAGGCCAGAAGGAGGTTTCCTCCTGCTTAGTTAGGTAGTTCGTTGACTACAGACAGGAAGATGTGGTTGAGCGCTGGCTACATTAAAGTTTGGGGTAATTCCAAAACCCCTTTGACCCAAGTCACAGCTCGTTCACCAGCTGATGAGAATGATCAAGTGGTCTCTCCCAGCCTTGCCTTCGTGCATCAAACACTTGATCAGGTGAAAGTGTGCAGTCAGGATCTCAGGTGTGGGAGTGTAGTCTCCGACACGGGGTGACGTGGCCAGGGGCACGTGGGTGGAAATGCTCTGGGGGACCCTTCCTTCAAGTGTGCTAAGATTCGGTCAGGCCGAACCTCAGGCTTCCCCTTATCCCAGAAGTCGTGTGCAAACATGCAAAAAAATAAAGAAAATCAGCACCCCGGATGTCTTTGGCAAATACAGGTAGCCTTCTCTACAACACAAGCCCGGATCTACTCAAACCCGTGGCGTCTTTAACTCAGGTGCACGACGATAAACAGCTGTAGAGCCTCTAGCATTCTGGCAAGTCCTGTGGCCATTCCAGGAGGATGAGTAGGTTTTACCCACATAAGGGATTTTTCCCAAAAAGCCACGGAGGAGTGCGCTGGGGGAGGGCTGGCCCATGAAGGACTTCACTAGAGCAAGTATTTAAGCCCACTCTCTTCTGGAGCTGAGCAGAGACATGATTCTAAACACTTATATTCTCCATATCTTGCACTTTCCTACAGAGCCCACTTTCACTTCCAAGTCAGACACCACAGTGGCCACAAAGTCCACTATGGTGCCGGGCTCCAGGCTGACACCATCAAAGCCTCCTGCGGCAGGAACCACAGGGCTGATCAGTCGTGAGCCCTCCCAAGCCCCACCTCAGACAACAGCAAAGGCCTTGGAGGACACTCCCTCTGCCTCCCAGGAGACGCCAGGTTAGCACTGGCTTTGCGTGCACTAGGGAGAAGTCAGCCGGCCACGGGCGGCTTCTGAGAGGCGGGTGGAGACCTGGAGGGCTCGGACTGCACGGCAGTATACCCTCGGATCCAAAGTCCGGACGACTCAGTTAACCCTCCGCTTGCTGCTCTGCTCTCTAACCTCTGTGCTCTGCCCTGACTCAGCCCGGCTGGAAAACAAAGTCCATCTCCCGGATGGGACAAGGCTCACCGTCTTGACCTACACGGCAGAGGCTTTGCCAATCTGAGTAGTACCTGCTTCCTCCCAATATGGGGGGGACAGCGGAAGCCTTCTGCAATCTGGATGGAAAAGCTCTCGGTAATCCGCATCTTCCCGAAAGGCCTATCGGATTCTTTGTGGCACGTTTTTCTCTACTGTGATACCACTGATATATCGCCCATGCTGCCCCTTTCATCCCCGTGTCTCGTTCATTCGGTCCCTGGAAGCCTGGACCTCCCACCCTCCTTCCCCCGTTTTGCCCATCCCCCCACTCTCCTCCCCTCTCGGGCTGTCTCAGTTTGTTCTCTGCGTTTCTGGGTCTGTTTCTGCTTTTGTCTGTTTGTTCATCGATTTCATATTTTAGATTCCACATCTAAGTGAAATCATGTGGCATTTGTCTTTCTCTGTTGGACTCATTTCACTTCACATAATACACTCTGTGTCCATCCACTGTTATCTCAAAGGGCAAGATTTCATTCTTTTTTGTGGCTGCGTAATCCTGTGGACATACACACCACATCTTTACCCGTTCATCTCCTGATGGACACCTGGGCTGCTTCTATGTCTTGCCTACTATAAATAATGCTGCCGTAAACATAGAGGGCATGTTCAGATTAGTGTTTTTGTTTTCTTTGGGTAAGTACCCAGCGGAATTACTGAATCTATAGCTACTTCCATTTTTAGTATTTTGAGGAGCCCCCATGCTGTTTTCCGCAGCTGCTGCACCAGCTCGCACTCCCACCAATAGTGCACGAGGTTCCCTTTTCTCCACATCCTCCCTAACAATTGTTGTTTCTTGTCTTTTTGATTCTAGACATTCTCACAGGTGTAAGGTAATAAATATCTCATTGTGGTTTTACATTTGCCTCTCCCTGGTGTTTCGCGTGCCTGTTGGCCATCTGTGTGCCTTCTTTGGAAAAAATGTCTATCTGGTCCTCTGCCCGTTTTTCATCAGATTATTTGCTTTTGTGTGTGTGTGTGTGTGTGTGTGTGTGTGTGTGTGTTGAGTTGTATAAGTTCTTTATACATTTTGGATATTAACCCCTTATCAGATATGTCACTTGCAGATATCTTCTCCCATTTAGGAGGTCGCCTTTCTGTTTTGTTGACAGTTTCCTTCGCTGTGCAAAGAAAGGGCATATTTGCTTCTTAAGCATGACCCAGCATCTAAATAAATTACCCTTATTCTCTGCTAAAGGGAATTTGGTTTTGCCAGCCATGAATCTCTCAAGGCTTTAGGATGGAAGCTAAACTGCCCCAAAGTCTTCCTGCTTAATGAGAAATTAATGCCTTTAGGACTACAGCAATAACTGAGCTGTAATCTCTTCTCTGCAGGTACATATTCATACCATTCTGGAGCGATGACTGGTAAGTATGTTTTCTTTTTCTTATCCTAGCAGTGCTTATGCCCAGAGGACCTCCGTTGCAGGGGATGGGACTGTCCTGGTTTATGCGCTGCCCCAGCCTGGCCACCAGCAGCATCCCCTTCCACTCTAAAGGGTGTCTTGGTTTAGGTAGTAAGTTGTAGGATCCCCCTACATCTGGGATTCTAACATGACCGCTTATCTCACTGTTGGCAGCTCTTCACTGTCAGGCTGCTGATGCGGGAACCAGAGAGCTGGCGCATCACTAAAGGGCCTCCTTCCACCAAGCTGGGCTGGACTTGCGTCCCACACTTACCAGAAAGCCACAAGCACATACTGCTGTCACTGCAACGATGCTGTCATTCTGTCATAAATTGCATTCAGCTTTCACATGGTGTTAGCACGACACACTTCAAGCAAGACTGCTCAGAGCTCTCAATCGAAAACGCTTCTTTTTACAGAAGATGCACACAACGCTAAGGCTTAGAGTTAGAAGGTGAATGACCCAGAGAGTGTGAGGAGGATTTGCAAGAATTAAAGAAAGAGAGGAAGAGAGGGGAGGAGAGAGGAAGGAAAGAGAAAGAAGGGAGAGAAATGCAATCATAAAGAATCTAAGACTTTGGTCTGATAAGTTTTCAATAAGCAAACAAAACAAAACAAAACAAAAAAACCACCATAACTTCGTACAGACAAAAATCATTTCTATTTTCTATTTACAAGTTGTCCTACTGGAGAATAACGCATTTTGGGGGGCTATATTTTATCTGCATCACGTGTCATCTAGGGGCACCTAGTCGGTTAAGCGTCCAACTGTTTCAGCTCAAGTCATGATTCAGGGCCACGGGACGGAGCCCCACATCAGGCTTTGTGCTGAGCCTGGAGCCTGCTCAACATTCTCTCCCTCTTCCTCTGCACCGCACCCTCCTCCACATGTGCATATTCATGCTCACTCGCTCTCTCTCTAAAAAGAAAAAAAGTCAACCAAGTGGGTTCGGTCATTTCAGCATCTAGTTGATTAGAATGGTTTTTAAATGATCAAAATGTATATGCAAAGGCAAGACATTAAAAAAAAAACCCTCTGGAGAGTATTTTCATGGAGAAACTGTGGGATTTAATGACAAGGACACTGAAACTATAATATGTTTATCACTTAAAAGGCAACCAGCAAATACAGTAGCTGACCTAATTTTTCTCCTTATGTCACATATTACATTCACCTTTCTACAAAAGCTTTGCATTTTTTATTCATTTTTTTGAATCGGTAATATTTGCACAGGGTTTAAAAATTACAAATTACAGAAAGATATAGAGCGAAAAGCCCCATCTCAGACTGAAAATCCGCTTGCAGGAAGAAAGCAACCTCTTCTTGCAGATTTCTGTGTATCCTTTCAGAGAGTCAAGCAGCACACAGCTCACAGAGGGTATGTGACACTAGAGGGGTATTGTGTTTTCACTGTTTTGTACCTTGTTCATTTTCACCTAGTGGAATCTCTTGGAAATCCTTCCTTATTGATACATTAAAACCACTTCATTCTTTAAAACAGCTACAAAATATCCGACCAGATGGATTTGCCACAATTTATGTAACCCCCTCTTTGGACATGTGACTGTTTACATTCTGTGTAAACAGACATACATACAGACTATGTTACAGTGATTAATTAGAAAACCTATCGTTTTGCTGTGTGCAAGTGTGTCTGTAGGATAAAATTCAACACCTAAAATCTGGAGGGCCACATTTTCTAAGTAGATTTAAACAATGACTTTATTACGGGATATCATCTTAAAATATGTTTTTCCAGCTCATGACTTTCACTAGATTAAAATATCAGAAACTCTCTCCCAAATTCTGTAGTATGATGTCATAAACATTAACTCAACACCTGCAGTAGGCAAAGATAGCTCTGTGTAAGAAACTAGAAATACGAAGATTAAAAAACAAAAACAAAAACAAAAACCTTTCAATCTTTCCTGTTACATAAATAAGATTTCCTTCCTCCAGGGTGCTTCAAGGTAAACATGTTAGCACCTAACTTAAAAGACCGAGCAGGTCATTGTTAGCAAAGAAATAAGAAATAAAGATGAGTTCTATTTCATTAGGTGTTATTTTAAGTTTTATCGGCGAGGACAGTGTAAACTGAAATTAAAATCATGCTAGTTTTCTACAAGCACTTAGTGATGGTTCCTGCCAACTATGTCGTAACAGTCCTGGCTACCTGAGACCCAAGACTTTGCCCCTGTTGGGTACAAGCAGCAGAGACGCTGGCTGGCTCCTTGGGCATCTGCAGGTGCTGCCATTTCTGCGTGAATGAGCCATCAGTGGACCATGCTTGTAAGCAAATATAGATACTTTACCATAGTGATCCCTCAGTAAATGTTAATTAACTTCATATTTTCATCAGCCATTGATAACTACTGATGTAATTTTTAAAATGAGTCACATGAATGATTATCGCAACCTCTAAAAGTTGTTTTCTTTTAGTTCAACAGAAAATGGTATATAGTAGATGCACCATAAATAGTAAATGAGCATGTGAATGAATACATCAGTTTGAGGACTTCAGCATTTTAATAAAGGTTTAGGAAGTGTGATTTGTCATTTCAGTGTCTTCAGTATCTATAGGCTCACTTGGCAGCCTTTTTTTTCTTGAAGATTTTATTTATTTATTTTAGAGAGTGAGAGCATGAGCAGGGGGAGGGACAGAGAGGGGAGGGAGAGGGAACGAATTGGAAGCAGACTCCCACCAAGTGCAGAGACCCATACAGGGCTCGAACTCATGACCCTGAGATCATGACCTGAGCCGAAACCAAGAGTCAGATGCTTAACCAACCAAGCCACCCAGTGCCCCTGGCAGCCCCTTTAATCAATAATTTCATTTCGCGATTCCAATATCCGCTCTCTGATCTTTGACTAGGCTACTCCTGAGGACTCCTGGCTGTAAAGTAAAAGGCCGGAAGGTCACCTATGACAGTGTTTCCATTGCCATGTTCATTTAAGACACTAGGAGGGGAGAGTTCATTCTTCAAACTGTGTTATACTTCTCATCTTTCATATCTGAAATAAGTTTGCTGCAGTTGATATGCTCAGCCTTTCATAGAAGCTAGCTCTATGTTATATCTTTCATCTGTTTATTCAATAGATTGAGTTCTAACTCTGGGCCAGGTTGGTTCTAAATTGCAAGAAAATGAAGATTTCTCATTGAGAAGCAAACGGCACATCAAATGTACTTTAACTTATGGACTGTGAATGGTTTCGTTCAATCAGTTAGGTATTTACCGAGTACCTACTCAGAACCCAGCACTTACGATGTGCTTAGTGCTGTCAGAGACAGACGAGAAACACTGCCCAGGAACAGTGATACTCTTACTTCAAAACCGACTTCATCAGAGGCAGGCACTCCAGCACTCAGGAACAGCGCTCCCTGGCTGACCTAGTTTACGGGTACTGCCAAGAAATGGTCACCAACCCCCACCCCACTCCACCCCCGCCACCATGTTCTCAGAGGACCTTTTCATCGTCCACACTGAACAGTGGCCACTGGCTGACGCGGCCACTTTCTTTGCTTTAGACCCAACACATACGGCGGGTTGAAGTCAAGGCGGGGAGCTACTGGCCTTTCTCGCCCTCCTGAGCAATAATCCATTTTTTCTCCTTCCTCCCCCCAGACTCGAATCCTCCCCTGTTCTCCTCTGGCTCACCAAACCTCTCTCTCTTCCTCCTTCTCCAACCCATACCTCCCCTGGGAAACACAAAGGGGTGGGGAACTTGCCAGTTGATTTGTTCACCTGGCACCTTAGTGCTTTTGGTTTCAGTGTCTTTACTCAGTTTGCCTGGATGTAATGGAGGAAGAGGCCAAGGTATGAGTTCGTCCCTGGGTTCAAAATGCTCCGTCACATCATTGGCTCGGGAACCCTCCTCTCTCTGGAGTCGGGCTCCTGCAGGCTCGGTCCTCATTCAGGAGAAACAGGAAGAGGCATTATGAAAGCAAAACTATAGTTGACACGAACCAGCCTTTTCCAATAAATCCCTCCATGGACAGTAAACGCATGCCAAGCTGATTAGTCAATGGAAGAGACTGTTTACCCAAGGGTACACCATTCCTAGGAAATATTTCTGGTTTTTAGTCATAATGATCACTAATGTCAAGTCTGAAAACTCAAAAAACATTCTTCACTAATTTGCCATGCTTCCCTGTTGTTTCCTTTGGGACTTTTCTATTCTTGTTTATATTTTCTAAGGCCCAAGTAGTTTCATCTTGACAACTCTACTCTTTCCTCTGGTGACGCACCACTTCAAAAATATCAGGAAGAAAGCAAACTTTCTAAAAGAGAAAATAAGGATTATCTACAAGCCCACCATTACTTAATACACTGGTATCTATTCTTCAAGGCCGCCCTGTCCTACAGGCACACGCATGGCTTACTGGAGATTATTTTTTGGTTCATGTTTATCTCAGTCAGTTTTTTTTTCACTTAAGATATTGGAGACATCTGTCTGTGTTAATAAATATAGATTCATTTTATAATTTAAAAAAATTAGATGATAGTCCAATGTATGGGTAGACTATAGTTTAATTAATTTTCTATTAATAAGAGATTGAAATTAACATTTTAAGAATTGTTTAAAACAATACTTCCGTGAAAATGCCTGGGGTATTTGCCCATTTCCTTGGAATCAATCCCTAGAAGTGGGACTAGAGAGTCAATGGGTGTGGTCTTCTCGGAAGCTGTCGGTATATGTTGTCAACTGCCCTTGAGAAAAACTGTACCACAGTCAGACCACGGCCCCCAGATGTTCAGGGTAGTCATCTCGCGTGTAGGGCAGGTGGCTGTTTGTCTGCAGGGAGATTTCACAATAGGGAGGCAAATTGGCCAACTCTGCCTGGAGCTCATTATGGATGCAAGTGTTTTCGAAATAGGGTCACCATGCCTGCAGGCTAGCCCGCTGGCTTCCACACAGAGATCCCATGCTTTCTGTCCTGTCTAATCTCAAATGCCCTGCAGCTGCTGGCCTCCTACCCGCAAGTACTCCCACCCCTCCAGGCTGTTCCTTTCTTCCTTTTTTTTTTTTTTTAAGGTTTTATTTATTTGACAGAGAGAGAGAGAGGGATCACAAATAGGCAGAGAGAGGGGGAAGCGGCTCCCTGCTGAGCAGAGAGCCTGATGCGGGGATTGATCCCAGGACCCTGAGACCATGACCTGATCTGAAGGCAGAAGCTTAACCCACTGAGGTGCCCCCAGGCTGTTCCTTTCAACTGAACCCAAACAGAATCTTTCCCCTCTCCTAAGCCACACTGCCTTACTCTCCTCTTATCCCTAACACCTTTTACCTCCTCTCTCTTCTTACCACTCTTCCTCCGCCATAAAAAGTTGCCAATAAAAAACCAATAATGATGGGGATGCCTGGGTGACTCAGTCGGTTAGGCATCCTACCCTTGATCTCAGCTAAGGTCTTGATCTCAGAGTCGTGAGTTCAAGCCCTGCACTGGGCTCCACGCTGGGCATGAAGCCTACTTAAACAAAACAAAACAAAAAAGATGAAATTGGAAGAAACGTGGCACCGAAAGCTATTGTTTCTCAATCGAGATTCTGTGAAGTTGAAGGAAAGGGGGAGGCTGACCCACGGACAACTCTTTTCTGACTCTGGATTTAGCAGCAGACCTGGTTTCCTGTCCACATACTCCCACCCCAGCCTGTGAACTCTGAGGCCTTTACTTTCCCCTCTTGTCCCGTCACCATGTCACCCTGACCAGGAAGGATGGATTAGGAGGGGGGATGTGGTATGACCTGAAAGGGGATGGTTTGAACCGGCGGTATCGGTGGGAGAAGAATGCGCTTTCTGCCCAGAAGTAGTAAATGGGACTGTGTGGACCTCCAGAAATGTGAACAACAGTGAGCTGGCTGGGAGGGCCTTTGGATGGCTCTTCAAGACTGTCAGGTGTGAAGAGTTTTCAGATTCTTAGACGTTCTCACTCCTGCTGCTGGGACTCTCCACGTGACCGCTCAGTTCTGTTCTCTTGCAGTGGTGATCGTGAGCATACCTGTCGCTGTGCTCTGTGTAGTGTTGGTGGTAATTCTGGTCTGTTACCTAAAATCGAGGTGAGTAGTGCGAGAATCACGGTGGATGGGATCCTTCCTTCCTTCCCAGAAAAGAGCAGCATCATGATTCCGCTGTCCTATCGAAGCAAGACCCTCTTTCCTGGCTACTGAGGCTGGCTGTCAGGCTCGCCCACTCCCGTACTGACCAAAGGGAGAGCCACCCACTGGAGACAGGGCAGCCAGAACCTAACTGGTGACAAGGGGCTGCTCTACCTCAAGGAAAGAAAAGAGTGAACCAAATTTTCTTTCCTTTTCAGAAGGAAAAAACCTACCCAATAACCAATCTGATGGATCTGCAATTGCTACAGTACAACCATGAATATATTTTCTTGAACGTACTCATTAAAGATAGGGATACTTTCTTATTTACGCGCTCATTCATGTCGGCCTGACTTTTGTATTTCTAACCGTTGAAATTCTTCCTTCACCATTGGTGATGAGAAGATCATTTCCACCACTTGCTAAAATTTCAGTCTTTGTTATTTTTCTAATCCTGAGGCATTTTTTATCATTTTCATTGAAGCCTTAAATGACATATTTATCAATTAATAAGTATTTATTTTTATTTTAAATAAATTAAATTTATATTTAAATTAAATTTATTATTTTATTATTATATATAATATTTTACTTATTATTTTTATTTTATTTATTATTATATATAATTTTATTATTAAGTTAAAATAATATTAATCAATTAATAATTAATTAATATAATTAACATTAATATTAAGCCTTAATTTCATGCTTGTATCAATTCGAAACCAGTAACCAGCATCCTGTGTTCATATGGCTGTTCCGGATCCATTCTCAGCATCGTACATTGAACAGCAGAAATCAGATTTGTTGAAACAAAACTTTTAGTTGCTAGTCATAAAGATTTTTCTAAATATACCAGTATAAGGATGATACCCCTCCTTTGAGCCTCACTTTGGCAAAATGAATGCTCCATGAAATGCCACTGTGAAGCCAAAATGAAAAAGTCATCTAAAAATTCACATCCATCTTTGAAAGCTGTTAATACCATCCCAAGTGAAAGACATGCCATAAACCTCATAGATCATTTAGAAACAAACCCACTAAGGTTGATGTGTGACTTGGAAATCTGTCAGAACAGTCCCCCAAATGCTAAAATGTTGGCAAAATTTAAAAAATGGCTTTTATAAGGACTTTCAAAGTGTCCTTTTAACTAAATTTCCACATGAGATGTTGTATTTGGAGTTATGTTCTTAAGAGATTATAGTGACTACATTCATTGATTTAAAAAAAAAACGCATACCATCTTTCTTAGGCATGAGATGTTAAAAGTAGAATCTTAGAAGAATTTGTAAATTTGGTATGTTTGGCCAATGAATATGCTGATAAGATGAAAATGACAATATTCACGGACTATAGTAAAGAAATATTGATAAATATATCTTCAAGAATTCATAAACCTGAAAAGCAGTACTTGGTCATTTGGTGAATCGAGTCTTTGCTGTAAACTTCTTTTTTACAGATGGGTGATTAGGTAGGTTGGTCATTCAACAGATTGGCTTTCAGCGAATCATTTTCAGTACACTGGCCTAGAGTCCCGATTATAGCTTAGCTCTCCCTCCACGGAGCTCAACGCGCTTACGTACTTGGTAACTGATGGGGGGCTGACACCCAGGAGCCTATTAGTTTCAGGTGTAAATCCCACTGATGCAGCATTTTCATGCATCACGAAATGATCCCCATGAGAAGGCTAATTACTGCCAGATGCCACACAAAGTTATTACACCATGATCGACTATATTCCCTGTGCCGTACATGACAGCTCCGTGACTTACTTATTTTGCAACTAGAAGTTTGTGCCTCTGAATCCCCTCCCCCTATTTCACCTGCCCCCCCAGCCCCACCCCTCTAGCAATCACCAGTTTGTTCTCTGTATGGCTTGTTTTGTTTGTTCATTTTTCTTTTTTAGTTCCACAAATGAGTGAGATCATATGCTATTTGTCTTTCTCTGTCTGACTTGTTTAACTTAGCACTCTACCCTCTAGGTCCATCCATGTTGCTGCAAGTGGCAAGATCTCATTATTTTTTATGGCTGAGTAATATTCTATCTTGTGTGTATATATATATATGGCTTTTTGTATCTATTCCTCTATCGATGGACACTTAGTTTGCTTCCACATCTCGGCTGGGGTAAATAACTCTGCAGTGAACATGAGGAGCAGCTCTCTCTTCCAATTGGTGTTTTTGTTTTCTTTGGCTTCAAAGTATTTACTTTGAAATGTCTTAAAGAGTTGCCTGTCCTCAAGAGGTAGATGACAAAACCCACGGAAGAAACTGCTGACCCAGATACTCGGGGCCTAAAAGCACGAGTCCTTCAGTGACAGGGAGACACATGGAATTAAGATGTTCTGCCTTCACCACTCTTGGTTGCTCAGGGACTA
This sequence comes from Martes martes, assembly GCF_963455335.1. Classification (NCBI taxonomy): domain Eukaryota; kingdom Metazoa; phylum Chordata; class Mammalia; order Carnivora; family Mustelidae; genus Martes; species Martes martes. Next base: position 137,540,109 of record NC_137895.1, read on the forward strand.
GTTAATAGATTGGTTTCTTTAAACACATACCAAGTACCGAGAACCGTTTTAAAAGCTTTATGACCATTGCATCATTTTTAGCAAGATGATCGTGTCTGGCTTTGCCGAGCTCCCGGTTACTCTCTCCTTTTTGTTCCTGCCATTTGAACTACTGCTTTTTAGCAGAGGACTGGAAAAGAGGGGGTATGCTGCTCCCACAGCACGGGGAATCTCTGACAGATGAGTGGCTTAAAATACCAAAGTAAGATTTCAATGCCAGCCCTGAATGGAGGTAAGCTAGGTTTTCCCCATCTGAGTGTTCAACAGGAACCATCTGCTCACTCATGTTGAGGGCGACCCTCTCTTTTCAAAACCTGTGAATGATCTGCTTTACAGGCACACCGCGCAGACACCCAGTGTTGAAATGGAAGGCATGGAAGAGATGCCAATGACTAGGGGAACCAATGACAGAGAGGAGCACGCAGAAAACTACCCACACGACCTAGGACACTCCAGGGAGAGACTGAGGGCAGCAGAGGCTGGAGCGGAGGCACCGACCCTGCCCTAGCCAAAGAGGACCTGGAAATGACTCAAGATCTTGGGCGCCAGCAGGGAGCCCGTTGGGATGATAAGACAGACGTCTTGGCATCATTCTATCGATGGCGCCCAGCCAAGACACCTCCTAGGCTCTCTAGTCTCAGGGTGGATGCTCGGGACCCACCCAGCCCAGCCTCAGGTGCAGGGCTGACTTCCCCAGATCCCAGCAGCTGAAGCTCTCCTGGGAGTGGCTGAAAGCCTCGGCTTTCCTTTTATTTCATGTGACATTTACGCAGGATAGCTTAGCAACCTGACCATTCTGCCCGCATCCTGACTTGAAGTTTACAGAGAAAAGAAAAACGCCTGAGACGCTGAGACAGTTAGGAGTCTCCTGCTGGCTTAAGAGACGTCTACAAGGATGACAAGAGCGTTGGCAGCTCCAAAACGCTCTCCCCCTCCGGAGGTGCTTGCATGAACTGGAAGGAAGCAGACAGGTGTCGTGCCGCATGAATCCACTCGATTTAAGGATCCAGAAGGAAGGAAATGGAACTCGGGGACATTTCCCATGTATATGCATTTCTATTTATACTCCCTATTCATTATATCTACATATTTTATATAACTGTTATTTTGAAACTCTGCCTTGTATAAACAAAATGTCTATTTTCAATACAAAAGAAAAAATTCACTGAAAGAATCACTGAGAAGAAATGTGCCACAAATAAAAGAGAAGAAAGAGTGGGAATGCAGATTCCCAAATGGTTGAGTTTGGCTTTTTTTTCTAAAAGAAGAAAAATAATTTTAAAAATAAAATATAAAATATAAACCTTGCCTAAAACTGGATCCGATCACAGTTTTGAAGAATCTCTCATAGGATTTCCCCATGAGAAGCAGCAAGTGGCAGGGTATGGCCCAGGTGTGCCTCACACACACCGTCTCTTTCCCTGCACTGTTCTTACTTTTTTAAAATAACATTTATTTACAAAATCGGGGCCTCACCCCACCTCCTCATTTTATAGATGAGGAAACTGAGGTCTATGGAGGTTGACTTGCCCAAGGTCACACGGCTCAGTTAATGCGGGCTTGGGCAACATTTAGGAAGGGCGATGGGGCAGGAGAGGAGCAGCCCCAGCCAGAACCCAGCCGTGAGCTGCCTCGAGCACAGCCGGGGGTGGGGGGATGGTCAGGCCCCCTTCACAGGCCTTTGGAAAGTGGGACCCCTGCTCAGCGACCATCCACGTGCCTCCAGCAGGCTCAGCTGGCCAAGGGTCATTCCCTACTAACTTCTTCACATCATCGATCCCTACGGTTTCATCAAAATCTTAGGAAGGGTACGAATTTCCCGTGGCCGGTGTTGGGCGTTCAAAACCACGCCATTTTCCCTGCCTGCAAATTCTTGCCCAACGAGAGGAAACTCATTGCTAACACATGAGTGGAGCCACTGTATTTGTGGGTTTAATCACTCCATTATCCTGAACCTGCCTGATTATCTAAATGTTTTGCTTCTCTCTTCAGCTGTTCGCTCCTACGTTTCTAGAGTTTACATGAACTGGATCCATTTTGTTCTTTATAAGTTTTAAAAGTTCGACCCTTGTGATTTCAAAAACTAATTTCACAGAAGACACAACTTGGCACACACAAATAAAATGCATCCAGTAAAACCAGAATTTTGCAAGGCTTCTCCTGGGTGTCAAAAGCGTGGTTCCATTTTACCATCATCTTTGGAAAACTAATATGACGACCTCGGGGGGGGGGCGCCCATTTTGGGGCTGCCTTGACAATTCCAAGCACTACCTCTCATTCTGTCCCCGTTTTACCTAGAAAATAGTACTTGCTGATGCCAGAGGGTCTGGTGGGGGGGGGGGGGGGGACACAGGGACCGGAAGTGAGGAGGAGGGCGCGGAGAGCAGGGACAAGCTACAGGGGGAAGGCGGGTGTGTGAGTTCCACGGGCAAGTGAGCATCAGGCAGGGGTGGGAGGCACACCTCTTCTGCTGCACCCCGGCCCCTTTCTAGTCCCTCCTGTCTCCCTGCTCTCAGGAGGCTGCACGCCAGAGTTTTCCTGAATCACCACTTCCCCCTAGCCTACCTGAAAGCCTCTGATTCTTCAGCCTGGGCAGGGTCCTGCCGACTGAGCTGGTAGGACGCTCCTTGCTCTAGTTATCTGCTGCTGCAGACCCCACCATGGAAACAGCAGCTTGAAACTCCACTGTTTAGGGTCTCCAAGGGCCAGCTGGGCTCAGCCAGGCAGCTGTGTCTTATCTGGCAGCAAACAGGCACTGCATTCAGCGTGGCTGGGCTGAGCCGGAGGGTCTGAGAAGGCTTCCCGGGCTCTTCCCATGGCTCAGCAGCCTCTGAGCGAGCCTGGGCTTCCTGGCAGCATGGCAGCCGTGGACGCATCCGAAGAGACTGCCAGGCCCCTTGAAGGCTAGGGGAGGGACGGCCACAGGTCACTTCTGTTGCATTTTATTGGTCAACGCAAGTCCCCAGGCAGCCAGATACAAGGGGAGGGGGAACAACAAAAGGCACCAATGGAAACTATCTTTGGAGACTCTCTACCACGGTACCTTCTGGGGCCATCAGAGAAACACAATTTGTGCTTCGATCTTTGGCACTCGGTAAATGCCAATAATGTCCCAACAGCTGAATGAGCAAAATGATCCAGGGGCGCCTGCGGCAGGGACTGGGTCCATCTTTTTATTTTTTTAGTGGAAAAGGATTTGAAAGTTCTTCAACGGGTGGAGGAGTCAAGATGGCGGAGAAGCAGCAGCTGAGACGACATCGGGTAGCAGAGATCAGCTAGACAGCTTATCTAACCATTGTGAACACCTACAAATCCAAGGGGAAATCGAAGAGAAGAAGAGCAACAATTCCAGAAACAGAAAATCGATCACTTTCTGAAAGGTACGACCTGCGGAGAAGTGAAGCCAAAGCGACGGGAAGATAGACCCCGGGGGGAGGGGCCGGCACCCGGCAAGCGGCGGAGCGACGGAGCACAAAATCGGGACTTTTAAAAGTCGGCTCCACTGGGAGACATCGCTCCAGAGGCTACACCGGGGGGAAGCCCAGGCGGGGTCAGCATAACCCCAGGTTCCGCGGGGTCACAGAAGGACCGGGGGTGTCCGAGTGCTGCAGAGCTCGCAGGTATTAGAGCGGGGAAGCCGGCTACAGCGACAAAGCCGAGTGAGCTCTAAGCCCGGGGTTACCTTGTGCCGGTCGCAGGCTGGGTGGGCTCAGAGCGCAGCCGGAGGCCACGGAGACGAAAGCGACCCGGCGCTTTTCTCCAGGTTCCAGCAATTGACTGCTTTCCTCAAGGTGCGACCACAAGCCAGGGAGGCGGGGCAGTTGGGCGCTTTGCTCTGAGAGCGCACTGAGGAGCGGAACCCCAAGCTCTCGGCTCCTCCGGGCCGGAGACTGGGCGGCCGCCATCTTCATTCCCGTCCTCCGGACTCTACGGAAAGCGCTCAGGGAACAAAAGCTCCCGAAAGCAAACCCGAGCAGATTACTTAGCCCGGCCCCTGGCAAGGGCGGTGCAATTCCGCCTGCGGCAAAGACACTTGAGAATCACTACAACAGGCCCCTCCCCCAGAAGATCAGCAAGAAACCCAGCCAAGACCAACTTCAGTCACCAAGAACAGCGGAATTCCACAGCAGGAGAAAGCAAATCTTATCTGGACAAAATGACAAGGCGGAAAAACTCACCACAAAAAAAAGAACAAGAGGCCGTACCGAAGGCTGGAGACCTAATCAATACGGACATTGGTAACATGACAGATCTAGAGTTCAGAATGACGATTCTCAAGGTTCTAGCCGGGCTCGAAAAAGGCATAGAAGATATTAGAGAAACCCTCTCCGGAGAGATAAAAGCCCTTTCTGGAGAAATAAAAGAACTAAAATCTAACCAAGTTGAAATCAAAAAAGCTATTCATGAGGTGCAATCAAAAATGGAAGCTCTCACTGCCAGGATAAATGAGGCAGAAGAAAGAATTAGTGACATAGAAGACCAGATGACAGAGAATAAAGAAGCTGAGCAAAAGAGAGACAAACAAATACTGGACCACGAGGAGAGAATTCGAGAGATAAGCGACACCATAAGACGACACAACATTAGAATAATTGGGATTCCAGAAGAAGAAGAAAGAGAGAGGGGAACAGAAGGTATATTGGAGACAATTATTGGAGAGAATTTCCCTAAATGGCAAAGGGAACAAACATCAAAATCCAGGAGATGCTAAGAACGCCCCTCAAAATCAATAAAAATAGGTCCACACCTCATCATCTGATAGTAAAATTTACAAGTCTTAGAGACAAAGAGAAAATCCTGAAAGCAGCCCGGGAAAAGAAGTCTGTAACATACAAGGGTAAAAACATTAGATTGGCAGCGGACCTATCCACAGAGACCTGGCAGGCCAGAAAGAACTGGCATGATGTATTCAGAGCACTAAACGAGAAAAACACGCAGCCAAGAATACTATATCCGGCGAGGCTATCATTGAAAATAGAAGGAGAGATAAAGAGTTTCCAGGACAAACAAAAGCTGAAAGAATTTGCAAACACCAAACCAGCTCTACAGGAAATATTGAAAGGGGTCCTCTAAGCAAAGAGAGACCCTAAAAGTAGTAGATCAGAAAGAAACAGAGACAATATACAGTAACAGTCACCTTACAGGCAATACAATGGCACTAAATTCATATCTCTCCATAGTTACCCTGAATGTTAATGGGCTAAATGCCCCAATCAAAAGACACAGGGTATCAGAATGGATAAAAAAACAAAACCCATCAATATGCTGCCTACAAGAAACTCATTTTAGACCCGAAGACACCTCCAGATTTAAAGTGAGGGGGTGGAAAACAATGTACCATGCTAATGGACATCAGAAGAAAGCTGGGGTGGCAATCCTTATATCAGATCAATTAGATTTTAAGCCAAAGACTATAGTAAGAGATGAGGAAGGACACTATATCATACTCAAAGGGTCTGTCCAACAAGAAGACCTAACAATCTTAAATATCTATGCCCCTAACATGGGAGCAGCCAACTATATAAACCAATTAATAACAAAATCAAAGAAATACATCGACAGTAATACAATAATAGCAGGAGACTTTAACACTCCCCTCACTGAAATGGACAGATCATCTAAGCAAAAGATCAACAAGGAAATAAAGGCCTTAAATGACACACTGGACCAGACGGACATCACAGATATATTCAGAACATTCCATCCCAAAGCAACAGAATATACATTCTTCTCTAGTGCACATGGAACATTCTCCAGAATAGACCACATCCTGGGTCATAAATCAGGTCTCAATCGGTACCTAAAGATTGAGATCATTCCCTGCATATTTTCAGACCACAATGCTCTGAAGCTAGAACTCAATCACAAGAGGAAATTTGGAAAGAACGCAAATACATGGAGACTAAACAGCATCCTTCTAAAAAATGAATGGGTCAACCAGGAAATTAAAGAAGAATTGAGAAAAATCATGGAAACAAATGATAATGAAAACACAACGGTTCAAAATCTGTGGGACACAACAAAGGCAGTCCTGAGAGGAAAATATATAGCGGTGCAAGCCTTTCTCAAGAAGCAAGAAAGGTTTCAAATACACAACCTAACCCTACACCTAAAGGAGCTGGAGAGAGAACAACAAAGAAAGCCTAAACCCAGCAGGAGAAGAGAAATCATAAAGATCAGAGCAGAAATCAATGAAATAGAAACTAAAAAAACAATAGAACAAATCAACAAAACTAGGAGCTGGTTCTTTGAAAGAATTAATAAGATTGACAAACCCCTGGCCAGACTTATCAAAAAGAAAAGAGAAAGGACGCAAATAAATAAAATCATGAATGAAAGAGGAGAGATCACAACCAACACCAAAGAAATACAAACAATTATAAGAACATACTACGAGCAACTCTACGCCAACAAATTTGACAATCTGGAAGAAATGGATACATTTCTAGAGACATATAAACTACCACAACTGAACCAGGAAGAAACAGATAACCTGAACAGACCCATAACCAGTAAGGAGATTGAAACAGTCATCAAAAATCTCCAAACAAACAAAAGTCCAGGACCAGACGGCTTCCCAGGGGAATTCTACCAAACATTTAAAGAAGAATTAATTCCTATTCTCCTGAAACTGTTCCAAAAAATAGAAATGGAAGGAAAACTTCAAACTCATTCTATGAGGCCAGCATCACCTTGATCCCAAAACCAGACAAGGATCCCAACAAAAAAGAGAATTACAGACCAATATCCTTGATGAACACAGATGCGAAAATTCTCACCAAAATACTGGCCAATAGAATCCAACAGTACATTAAAAGGATTATTCACCACGACCAAGTGGGATTTATTCCAGGGCTGCAAGGCTGGTTCAACATCTGCAAATCAATCAATGTGATACAATACATTAATAAAAGAAAGAGTAAGAACCATATGATACTCTCAATAGATGCCGAAAAAGCATTTGACAAAGTGTAGCATCCCTTCCTGATTAAAACTCTTCAAAGTGTAGGGATAGAAGGCACATACCTCAATATTATCAAAGCCATCTATGAAAAACCCACTGCAAATATCATTCTCAATGGAGAAAAACTGAAAGCTTTTCCGCTAAGGTCAGGAACACGGCAGGGATGTCCGTTATCACCACTGCTGTTCAACATAGTACTGGAAGTCCTAGCCTCAGCAATCAGACAACAAAAAGAAATTAAAGGGATCCAAATTGGCAAAGAAGAAGTCAAACTATCACTCTTTGCAGATGATATGATACTATATGTGGAAAACCCAAAAGGCTCCACTCCAAAACCGCTAGAACTTATACAGGAATTCAGTAAAGTGTCAGGATATAAAGTCAATGCACAGAAATCAGTCGCGTTTCTTTACACTAACAACAAGACAGAAGAAAGAGAAATTGAGGAGTCAGTCCCATTTACAATCGCACTCAAAACCATAAGATACCTAGGAATAAATCTAACCAAAGAGGCAAAGAATCTATACTCAGAAAACTATAAAGTCCTCATGAAAGAAATTGAGGAAGACACAAAGAAATGGAAAAATATTCCATGCTCATGGATTGGAAGAACAAATATTGTGAAAATGTCTATTCTACCTAAAGCAATCTACACATTTAATGCAATCCCTATCAAAATCCCATCCATTTTTTTTTAAGAAATAGAACAAATAATCCTAAAATTTATATGGAACCAGAAAAGACCTCGAATAGCCAAAGGAATATTGAAAAAGAAAGCCAAAGTCGGGGCACCTGGGTGGCTCAGTGGGTTAAGCCGCTGCCTTCGGCTCAGGTCATGATCTCAGGGTCCTGGGATCGAGTCCCACATCGGGCTCTCTGCTCAGCAGGGAGCCTGCTTCCCCCTCTCTCTCTGCCTGTCTCTCTGCCTACTTGTTAAATCTCTGTCAAATAAATAAATAAATAAACCTTTAAAAAAAAAAAAAAAAGAAAGCCAAAGTCGGTGGCATCACAATTCCAGACTTCAAGCTCTATTACAAAGCTGTCATCATCAAGACAGTATGGTACTGGCACAAAAACAGACATATAGACCAATGGAACAGAATAGAGAGCCCAGAAATAGACCCTCAACTCTATGGTCAACTAATCTTCGACAAAGCAGGAAAGAATATCCAATGGAAAAAAGACAGCCTCTTCAACAAATGGTGCTGGGAAAATTGGACAGCCACATGCAGAAAAATGAAATTGGACTATTATCTTACACCACACACGAAAATAGACTCAAAATGGATGAAGGACCTCAATGTGAGAAAGGAATCTATCAAAATCCTTGAGGAGAATGCAGGCAGCAACCTCTTTGACCTCAACCGCAGCAACTTCTTCCTAGGAACATCACCAAAGGCAACAGAAGCAAGGGCAAAAATGAACTATTGGGATTTCATCGAGATCAAAAGCTTTTGCACAGCAAAGGAAACAGTTAACAAAACCAAAAGACAACTGACAGAATGGGAGAAGATATTTGCAAACGACATATCAGATAAAGGGCTAGTATCCAAAATCTATAAAGAGCTTATCAAACTCAATACCCAAAGAACAAATAATCCAGTCAAGAAATGGGCAGAGGACATGAACAGACATCTCTGCAAAGAAGACATCCAGATGGCCAACAGACACATGAAAAAATGCTCCACATCACTCGGCATCAGGGAAATACAAATCAAAACCACAATGAGATACCACCTCACACCAGTCAGAATGGCTAAAATGAACAAGTCAAGAAATGACAGATGCTGGCGATGATGTGGAGAGAGGGGACCCCTCCTACACTGTTGGTGGGAATGCAAGCTGGTGCAACCACTCTGGAAAACAGTGTGGAGGTTCCTCAAAAAACTGAAAATAGAGCTACCCTACGACCCAGCGATTGCACTACTGGGTATATATCCTAAAGATACAAACGTGGTGCTCCGAAGGGGCACGTGCACCCGAATGTTTATAGCAGCAATGTCCACAATAGCCAAACTGTGGAAAGAGCCTAGATGTCCATCAACAGATGAATGAATAAAGAAGAGGTGGTATATATACACAATGGAATACTATGCAGCCATCAAAAGACATGAAATCTTGCCATTTGCGAGAACGTGGACGGAACTAGAGGGTATCATGCTTAGCGAAATAAGTCAATCGGAGAAAGACAACTATCATATGATCTCTTTGATATGAGGAAGTGGAGATGCAACGCGGGGGGTTGGGGGGAGGTAGGAAAAGAAAAAATGAAAAGATGGGATTGGGAGGGAGACAAACCATAAAAGACTCAATCTCAAGAAACTGACTGAGGGTTGCTGGGGGGAGGGGGGACGGGAGAGGGTGGTGGGGAAATGGACATTGGGGAGGGTATGTGCTATGGTGAGTGCTGTGAAATGTGTAAACCTGGCGATTCACAGACCTGTACCCCTGGGGATAAAAATACATTATATGTTTATTAAAATAAAAAAAATTACAAAAAAATAAATAAATAAATAAAATAAAATAAAAAGAAAGTTCTTCAACGGATACACCTTTAGCCTGCATCTGTCAGCTGGCTGAGAGCTACATAATTCACACTGTTTTCTCCTCTTCCGCTTCCTGTCATCCACAACATTTGCCACAAAGAAAACTGGTTGCTCTTCATCTTTTTTGTCTTGCTTTTTTCCTTGCTTCATAAGTAACACTTAATTACCATCTTCTTTTTCAATCTTCCGGACATTAGGAAAGGAGCAGACACCAAAGAGACGCATTTAAGGGTCTCTCTGTGTTTCTAACTGTCCAATCCATTTTCTTCATCAAGGAAGGACCTTTCACTATTAGCCTCAGAATGTCGAGAATGTAACAGAGAACCCCGAGTTTGTTTGTTTTCCCACAAACCTGTGCTCCTTGAAGACCAGGCCAGACTCAAACAGTACAGGAATTCAATGTGCCGCTATTTCCCTAGAATTTATGAAGTTACAACACTACCTTTATATGGAATTCTGGCTCCTTTCTCCCCTACGAGCCTGTCTGTAAATCTAGCCATTCCGCTCTCTCGTTATTTTTAGCTCCCCAGAATGCAGCAGTCCTTCTTCTCCCATTTTGGGGACCTACTGTGGCGCTCGTTTGCCTTGGTGCCCACTCACCTAGAAAGGCAGATATCCCCTCTCCTGCTCCCACCCGGGTGTGGGGCCCTGACCCGGGCCCATCAGATACCCTCACCCAGTTAGAACTCAGAAGCTGTGCTGTGGCTCTGGAATGAACGAACGCTACGGAACTGACACGGTGGCACCCAGCAATGCTTCAAAACCATCAGAAGCTTGTCATACGGTTTCTTGGCTCTGCGGATTCTGGCTTTGGCTTGTCTCCATCATCCAAACCGAATCTTCCAACCTCCCATGATCCTGTGAGCTCCCAACATCCTTTCAGAACATTTTCTTTTTCCTTAGAACAGACCCAGTTTTCATTACTTGTCACTGAAAAGTTCCCAACTGGTAGGGAATTTGGAGCTAGGAGAGCATATTGCAAATGAGAGCAGTAGGGAAATGGGGACTATCTGTGATGGTTACCTGTCTGAGGGAGAGGGAAGGAAGCAGTGACAGTCCTGCTAATTCTCTGAGATGGGGACCCAGCAGCCCATGCATGGCAGGCTGGGAATTAGTTCCCCAAAAGTCACCTGGAACGGCACGCCCACTGTGAAGGCCCGGCTCCGGGAGACAGCACTGCGCCGTCCTAAAATATCACGGGTAAAGAAAGTCCAGGCCGTAGATGGGTGGCTGCTATTAATGGCAGTGAATAATTTAGAAAAGAGAGTAACAAGCTCAAATCCTGAAGGTCTCAATTCAAGCCCCAGATGGAAGCCCAGAGACTTCTCAGCCCAGGCTGAAGCTCATCCTTTGGAGAGCAGAGCCGAGAGGGCTGCAAACCCAGACTGAGAGTCTGCGTCCTCCCGCCGCTGAGTCACATTACCGAGTTCACAGCCTGCCAGGTTTTGTAGCTGACACTGATTGGGCAATATTAGAATGAAGATCCAGGGGAAAACGTGCAGGCTCACAGGATCCCCTCTCCCCCATTTACCCCGCCTTGTCCTCAGAATCAGCCCCCAGTTTTGTCTGGTAACGCAGCTCTTCACTTCGAGGTAATACTGTTTCCTGGGTTCAGGAGTAATCTCGCAAGAGGAAGCCTGTTTTCCTAGTGACCCACCTCCCGACGCGGGGTCCGCAAGGGAAGAAAGAGACTCGGCTCCCACAGAGGCCGGCCAGAGCCTCGCTCCGTGCTGCCTCCCTCACTGCACTTGCCTTTGCCTCCCAGGGACTGTCCTGCTGCCTTCCACGGGCCAGGCACATTGCTCCTCATCAACTCATGGGTCATTCCTGTGCCATCCTCTCCGCACCCAGTCTACTCTTCAAGAGGCAGCTTGATTTCTACCTTCTCCAGGCGGCCTTCAGTAACTCTTCCAAGTACAAAATCCTCTGGCTCTGAGCTCCCGTAGCATTCGCTGTGCGCCCTGTAACTGTGGCATTTGCTTACGACTACCTTTGTGCAGTGGAAGGAGCGCAGGACTTAGAAGACCTGGGAAAGCTTAGAAGTTTTCCTTCTGGCCTCGTAAGCTTGGAAGAATCCCTTAAGTCACACACCCTGGCATTCCGTCTTTAAAGAGTAAGTGACAGGGGGATGGTCCCTCCCACCGAGGTGAGGAACAAAATGGGTACTTGAAAGTGCTTTGTGACTGGCATGTGTCTCCCCTCTCTCTCCAGACACTGGAGATGCTGAAACTGAAGACGTGGGACTTATCCTTGAGGTGCTTACAGCCCGGCCAAAAAAAGACCTTTCAAAACAAAGAGCTCTTATGACGAGTTTAGTCAATACAAATGCCACCGGGGTCATGAACAAAGGAATGTCGCAGAAGTCCGGGAAAGGAGGGAGGAAACCACTAAACGGCCTAGATACGTGGGGAGTCCTTTCTGATGCGGTGGGACTTACGGAGAAGCATGGCTGCGATCGAAGCAAACGGAAACAGGCAGGGAGGGTTCTCCAAGGGGCAATGACAGAGGCGAGGACACGGACAGGAGAGTAAAGCAGATGGCAGGCTGTGAGCTGCGGCCCCAGCATGACTGCTTGGTAACTGCATGTCAAACAGACCAAAATGAGCGAGACTTCAAGAGCAAAGGTCTCGCAGGGACTGGAGCTAAGGTCTTCTGCCGCATCCCTGGCTCCAACCAACGGCCCCGTAGATACCATCACCACGAACTGAGATGGTTACCTTCCCAGGGCTCTTTCTTCAGTCCTCTGGGCAGAGGGCCAAAAGCACAAAGTACAAAATAAGTGTGTCATCTTCAAAATCCTCTTTGAAAGAAAGAGGATCTAGGAGGCACGCAAGTGGCTCTGCACCCAGGGGTCCGGGGCCGCCTGGCTGCACGTGGCTGTCCATGCTGCCAGCATGTTCCGAGAAGCCTTCGCTCCCAGAAGCGCCTTGGCTTCTGTCCAGGGTGGGGAGCTGAGAAGGATCTCTAGTTGCTGTCCCAAGTCCCGACTAATTAGAGCTGCCTCGCTCTTGAATTAGGAGTCATGTCTGAAGAATGTCATGGCTAAGAACATCTGAAAGCCTTCTATGCACTCAGTTCCTAAGAAATGCAGTTGTTGTTGTTTGTTTGTTTGTTTTTGCAGAGTCGTAGTTCCAAGGGTTTCCATGGGGGCAGTGCAAATACTGTGGGTTTGGAGACGGCACGGGAGGTGGAGCCCGAGCTGATCTACGTGCCGCCGAGCACAGTGGCCTGGGCCCACCACTCTAGAGCCTTCTACTACCTGCTTCTCCAGCTTTGTTGGGGGACCACATGGAGTAAGGGACATGAAGTCCTAAGTGTGTCTACCGTGTAGGAGGCCTTTCCAAAATGAGATCTGTTTATGTGCTGGTGAATCAGCCACTGGCGGCTACCTAAGCCTCCCCTTCCTTCTCAAACAAGTCCCAACATTTGGGTGTTTCTTCTCTTCCACGAAGCCATGCACATCAGAGGAAGTGGACGACCCACGCTTCAGGAAAGGAAATCCTGAGTAACTGAACCCATGCCGTCACCAGCGCCTAGCTTAGGAATGGACAGATGACTCAACTGTCACCATGGAAGTGGGAAGGCTTCTGGGAAAAGTGTCCTGGCTCTTAAGAGCTGCAGAAGACAGGCTTCTCACTGCCGCTGCCGCGCCCGGATGCCCTGCCCCAAACTTCTGCAAACAGCCTGTAGCAGGGAAGTCAGCCCGGGCAAAGGGCAGAGGCAAAAGAACCCAGCTTCTCCACAGCAGTGCCGAGTGGCTTCTGTCAGCGCCCTACAGTCTGCCCCCCTCTGCACTCCTGGGGAAAATCATAGCGTTTATCGTTCAATGCCCTTTGGTGTTTTTGTTTTGGGTTACGGCCAAAAAAGTGATACAAAATCTGATACTGAATTTGTTAAGGGAAAATGGGAGACATCCTAACAGACCCTAGCAGAGGCAGTAGAACAGAGGGCAGGTGGTAAGGTCCCTACTACTTTCGGCTAGGAAGCCAGGGCCCCTCTGTTACGTGGTCGTAAAGCAATGGATTAAAATGTCACCTGTTTTACTGGGGGTCCAGATTAGCAAAACTGAGGAAAGTGATGACTTAAAAAGATCCAGAACCGCTGAGCTGGACATTTAGGAAAGGAACACGAAACCGGGGTGCTGATATTGTGTTGGCTACTTCTCGGGCCTTCAGTACGGCCCTTAGAACGTGAGCTTCACTTGAAGGTAGACCAGATGTCTCTTCTGCCCGAGGTGCAAGTTTGACATTCTAGAAGCCTGGGGGGGGGGGCATTGAGCAGAGGGTGACAAAACTTCGCCTTCGTTTCAAGACGCCGTGTGCTTCCCATGTGGAGAGCAGCAGATGAACCAGGAAAAGTACAGAGCAACTGCACGACGCGGCCACAGGCCGGGCCAGACACGCCCGTTCAAGAGCAAGGATGATGGAGAGAAATGCAGGGTCTCGAGATTCATGAGAGGTCGGGTCAAAAGGATTTGCACGTTGGTTCTTTACTGACTGGGGAAGGGCGCAGGGAGGAGCCAGCCGGGCAGGGGAGGAAATCAGGAGCTGCTTTGGATGTTTGAGACAGGACCGAACCGTCCCATGGAGTCAGCAGGCCGAGGCAGTTGGGTTGAAACTCCTCCCTCTCCACCTCTCAGTCCAAACCACTAGGAACGGGGAACACATGGAACCACGGGTGGGGGGGAATGTGGCGGCCAACACCATCGGGCTCACTTGGAGAACCCGTGATGAAGCAGCCCAGGGAGGAAGGCAGCTCCCTCCAGAGGCTCCGAAGCCCCGCACGGCCTAGGGGGAAGGCCGTTATTGAAAGACCTCAGATCAGGTCTTCCTCCGTCCGGGGCAGGGTCTGGAGGGACTCCGCGCCGCCTCATTTGGGGCCGGCTTTACCGCACCCATTCACTGGCAATGCAAAGCAGTCGGCCCGCGGTCCCCCGGTGCACCCCACATTCCTCAAGCCCGGCAGGGCAGGGGGGCTGGGAAGGACGGGTGGCAAAGACCCGGCTGGAAGAAAAGCATCAGACAGCAAGGGGTCTCCAGGGGCATCCAAGTCCCTTCCGATCCTGGCGGCCTGCCCAGAGGCAGACCGGTCCCACCACAGGACAGCAGGGCCTGCCACACAGACTGGGGACAGGGCTTTCCCGGCAGGGGGAGCTCCCCTCCCACCCCAGCCCCTGGCACTGGTGTGTTCAGGGCCTAGTAACTGCGGGTGGGTCTAACCGTTGGCCTTCTCTGCTGTCGCCCATGCAGCTGGGGGAAGGGTACGCAGCCACGAGAAGCTTGGTGTTGAGGTTGAGCCTGTGCTGTCCGCCCCCGCGTGTCCCCTCCACGTCAGCCTCAAACATTCCACACTCTCGGGGGGACCCGCATGATGACTTCACTACAAACGTGATAAAATGACCGAGTGACAGCACCTGAAACTTCCTCCTTAGCCATTAGATGGGCTTTCCTGTCTCTCTCCAACCCCGCCCTCCCCGCCACCCCCACCAGCCGCCCCTCGCCTGGGTCAGCCCCTCTGCTATCTCCCACCCAACACGGAGGCGCGCTCACGTGTTTTGCACTTCTAAGACGACCTTCCCTGATGCCACGTCACCCCCCATCCACCGTCCTCCCTATTCCCAGCCCCAATGGAGCCTCATCTATGTGCACAGTGTCTGGTTTTCACTTCCCACCCCTACTCTAAAGGTCTGTCATACGGGCAGAGTCCACGCCAATCGCGACATGAGAGACCTTTCGCGAAAGGCACCCCGGCGGGGAGTACGCTGTTTGAGACTCTTTGAGCTGATGTTTGGGGTGTGTCCTGTATCTCTGGATAAGCTCTTAGCGACATCTCTTCCATTTCTCCGTTCCAGGCATGGTAGCCAACGTCCTACAACGGAAGCTGAAGGTGAAACGCACCCCCCTCTGAACCCGCGTTTGCCCACCTTGGACCCCCCGCCGACGCGTGGAAGCCTACGCAAACACACCCGTGCGCAACTGAGAGAGGCAGTAAACTACCTGCCTTCCTTATTCCCGTCTACACAACCTGCTGCTTTAATTATTAGAGAGTTAATCACGTCCTCGTTCCTCCGCCCCACAGGCTTAGTTTTCTGGGTGTTTATCACCAACTCCAGCCTGAACACTCTGCCCGTTTCTGTGAAGTACTTCCCAAGGTTCCAGAACAGGAGGGGTGCCCTCTGCTCCCTTCCGCCTCCAATGGCTTGTTTCCTGGAGGGGAGCCCTCCTCCTGCTTGGTTTGCTCCTGACTTCGTACAATTCAATCCTCTAGAAGCTTCTTGGTAGACAAAATGTATGAGCCAACGTGCTATTATGCTACTGCTCATTTGGTTCGGTTCAGAATTCTGCGCTGGAAATCATTTCCCGTCAGTTCTGCAGGGCGAGCTCCACGTGCTGCTGGCCGTGGAATCCGAAGACATTTGATTTGCAGATGACTTTTTTCTTTCTGGGAACTCGGAAGATCTCTGCCTCTGCTCTTCCTAAAATCTCACTATAACAAACTCACTGTAGGTCTGTTTTCATCCATTTTGACGACCATTTACTGAGCATGGTATCTGGAATCTCGTGTATTTCTTCCTGAAACTTCTATTATTCAGTCACTCAACTGCTTACATTGGTTCTGACTATGTATTTCCTGTTTTTTTTTTTCAGTTTGTTTTTGCTCTGCTTTCTGGATATTTTCTGTCTTTCCAACAATTCTATTGGGTTTTTTTACACTCTCAATGATGTTCAAATATTCAAAGATGTCTGTGTATGTGTGTGTGTGTGTGTGTGTGTGTGTGTGTATCTTGAGCCTATTATCTCATGGATGCACTATCTTCTTTTATTCTCTGAACACACTTAAGAAATTTAGCTGGTTTCTTTTGCCTGCATGGGCTGTTTTCTCCAAGCTGATTCAGTTTGTTTTGATATGAAGGTTGGATATCAAAACAAACCGAATCCAACCTTCACCTTAGAAATTTTCAGATGTTTGGCAAGTCTTGCTTTATTACTATGTAAGAGTGAGACACTAAAAATGTGTTTGAAAATCTGAGGACTTGGGTGGTTTGAAGACCGTTATGCTCTTGGCACTGGGTAATCTGGCTGGCCAATATCTTAAGGGAGCCCTGATGTCACTGTCAGCATCTCTGCTCAAGCAGGTTACACGCCCCAGCGAAGGAACCGGCCCCCTTCCACGGAGCCTAGGTGTGCCCGCACGTGCATGTTTTTGTGTGTGTGTAAACTTCGTATGTTGAGATTCTAACCCCAAACGAGATGGTATTAGGAGCTGGGGCCTCTGGGAGGTCATGAGATCATGATGGTGGGGCCCTCACGAACAGGGTTAGTATTTATAAAAGACCTGGGGGAGCACCCTTGCCCCTCCCACCAGATGAGGGCACAGCAAGAAGACGGACGTCTATGAACCAAGAAGCAGGATGTCACCAGACCTGGGATCTGCTGACACCTTGATCTCAGACCTCCAGCCTCCAGAACCCTGAGGAATACACGTCTGTGCATGAGCCGCCCAGCCGTGGCCTCCTGCTACAGCCAACCCAGCACAGTGAGGCAACGGCCTTGTTTTCACTCTGGCCCTGCCCTCAGCTACTCCAAGTCTCTTATGTGACAACGGTCCACCCAGAGGTGAAGCCTCTGGTCTTCTGCTACGGTCGAGCATGAAAAGCTGCCCAGAAATCTGAGGACTTCAACGATCTTTATTTCTTTTCCTTTTCTTCCTCTTTTTTTTTCTTAAAACTAGGCTCCATTCCCAGCGTGGAGCCCAACACAGGGCTCGAACTCATGACCCTGAGATCAAGAGTTGGACACTTAACCAACTGAGCCACCCAGGCGCCCCTTAGCTGGCTTTTAGAAATTCTTTTTTAAAAGACTTCTTATTATTTGAGAGAGAGCATGAGCAGGAGGAGGAGGAGAAGGAGAGGGAGAAGCAGACTCCGCACTGAGCAGGGAGCCCCACACAGGGCTCGATCCCAGGACCCTGAGATCATGATCTGAGCCAAAGGCAGACGCTTAACCGCCCAAGCCACCTAGGTGCCCTTAGATAAACTTTTAAATAAACTTTTCTACCAGTCTTCTTGGGTTTTGCTCCACCTTTACACCCTCCTTCCAGAAAAACCCAGCGCCATCAGTCCCCATCAGTCCCCATCAGTCCCATCAATCCCCACATCTTCTGACCATTCTTGGGCTTAGGACTCTATTACTCAATGAGCTAAGTCAGTTACCACTCACTTACCTCTTTCCAACTTCCAAAATTTTGTAACTATTACTTCCTTTTTGTTTTCTTTGCCCTTACAGGTTTATGCCTTAAAAAATATATATATCCTTTTACTGCCACTTCTGTGTGGTTTCAGAAGACATGTTTCATCCACCCAGTTACCTGGAGTCCCCCACCCACCCCCGAATGCCTACTGGCTTCTGGCCTCACTGAACCGGCGTGCGCCAAGCCGCCCCTTCACTTGACTTGGGTGCTGATGACCACTTCCCTTTAAGCTCCTTCCTCTCCTCCTCAGTAGCAACTCTACCTCCGGGAATCAGTTGTCACTCCCTTCACAAATCCTCTCCCTCACCTCACCCCAGGCCTGGGCTTCCGGCGGCTTCTCACACCTCTGCTCTTCTCATTCTTGTTATTCTGCTGGAATAAGCATAAGACTCTTAAACTAAGCGACCTTAACTGCCACTTACGTACTCGTAACCCTAAAATCTCTATTTCCAGCCCGAAGCGGCGTGCTGAACTATGGATCCGTTTCCCGAACAGCCTCCAGGACAAATCTACTTGGAATTAGGCACCCCAAATTCAACATGCTACACTGACACCCCAAATTCAACATGCGAAACACTGAAGTCATCCCCGAGTTCACAAGTCTATGAAATCTCCCCTGGTCTGCCTCTGTGGAGGGTGCCCTCACCTACCCTGCAAGAAGCCAGACGACAGAAGCGCCACGCAGACCCTGTGGCCGACAAGCCACATGACTGGAGGTCCCGCTGAGACCCTGTCATAGTCTACCCTCATCTCAGCACTTTCAAGGTCCCGTTCGTTCTGCCTTCTTAACATCAAGAACAGGAGTTCTCAAAATGTTCACGTGCCACAGGATCACTTATGGGGCTTGTCAAACACCAACGGCTGGGCCTCGATGTCAGTGTGCGATCCAGGCTGAGAATGTGGGTTTCTGACAAGTTCCCAGGTGACGTTGGCGCTGCTCATCTGGGGACCACACTCCGAGAACCACTTGTCTAGTCGCCAGCGCTCCTCACCATCCACTGCAGTTCCCCTGGTCCAGCAACACCCCCGTGCTGAGCTTGTAACACCTTAATCTGCCTGACCTTTGTACAACGTCCTCCCATCTACAACTGCCATGCTCTCTTCTTCAAAAGACAATCTTGGGTCTTAAAATCTTCAATGATTCCTCAGAGTTTTTCCAAATCACACGCAGATGCCCTGGCCTGCTGTTCGAGGCCCTGGACGGCCAGCCTGGCCCCCTGCGAGCCCGCGGCTACTGTGCGCGCACCGGACCCCAGCCCCACACACTCTCCTCTTGACCCAAGCACGTCCCACGGCCTCACACCTTCATGGGCACGTCCAGCTGTTGGTATGATGCGATATTTGAAAATACCTATCAAGAAGTATTATAGGTTGCCCCAATACCATCACCTCATTATTTTCCTGGAAATTTAAAATCTGATTTACGTCTTGAGAGTAATTATGAGAAGGAACAAATTAACCCCCAGTCTAGGATACATGGAGGTATCTCGACACTTATACTGCAAGAATAATTTTTATTTTATTTCAAATACCTTCCACACATGACAGCATTCGTGTTTATATCGGCAACTACATCAGAATCTCTACACACACACGATCAACACAGAGAAGGTGGAGACGACTCGGAAGCTTTCTTTGAAAAGAAAAGCTACAGCTGGCTAGCAACAGACTGAAGATTCTTAAAGAACTCAAAAAGATCTCCCCTCAGTATCAAATAAGAGAAATTAATAAAAAATTAATGAGCCAAAAAAAAATTCAGAACCAACTTATAACTATTTTCTTACTCTTCCCCCAGTTATTGTGGGTCAAAAAAAAAAAAAAAAAGACTACAGAAAACCTTGCACAAAAAACCATTCACAACTGAATAAAATCATGAAAGTCCCTCATTTTAAAGACTACTTTTAAAGAGATTTAATGTATTTTCATTTTCATGTGGTGTTTATGTTTTTGAATAATACATTTATTTTTCTCATCCAATCACTCCTATTAAAATGATGATGGATATTTAACTTATTTTTTTAACTTATTTTTTTAATTTATATTTTTACTGCCATGTAAACATTCTTTTTCTATTTGAAACACACCAAATATTAAGCTTCACTCCTTTTTTAAAAATTCTTAACACTTGAGAAGCACCTGGGTGGCACAGTCGCTTGAACGTCTGACTCTTGATTTCGGCTCTGGTCACAATCTCAAGGTTGTGAGATCAAGGCCCTTAATGGGGCTCCACACTCAGCAGGGAGTCTGCTTAAGATACTCTCTCCCTGGGGCGCCTGGGTGGCTCAGTGGGTTAAAGCCTCTGCCTTCGGCTCAGGTCATGATCCCAGGGGGATCGAGCCCCGCATCAGGCTCTCTGCTCGGCAGGGAGTCTGCTTCCCACTCTCTCTCTGCCTGCCTCTCTGCCTGCTTCTGCTCTCTGTCAAATAAATAAATAAAATCTTTTTTAAAAAAAAAAAGATTCTCTCTCCCTTTCCCTTTGCCCACTTCCCCCCGATGCTTAGGAACTCTCTCAAAAAAAAAAAAAAAAAAAAAAAGTCTTAACACTTGAAAAATGAAATTACCAGTATTAATATTCCTAGAGTCTATAATTTTTTAAAACTAGTACCAAAATGCTAGTCCTGACACTGTGCTCTGGCCGTGCCATCCTTTTGTCCTTCCTGCTGTCCTTCCTCCTAGAAAAGCTTCCCAGTCTTGAAGAGCCAGCTAGCTGCCTGTCCTGTTGGTAAACGCAGCTCCAGCATCACACCCATCGGGCAGCCTTCCGACCTGCCCTGTGGCTCAATGCCCGTCCGTCCCGGCGCTGGTGCAGCCTTGCCCCCCAAACCCGGATCACCTCTACCACCATCGCACTTGTGCTTGCGGTCTCCGGGAGCGGGGCCGCACGCACAGCACGTGCCCCACAGCCGGCGCTCCGGGACGGTTCGGAGACCCGATGACTTCTCCAGCAAATGCACGGCTTCCCCTCTGGCTGGCACAGCTTCATTTCCAGAAAACACGTGAGTGAACCCTTGCTTACTACCCCTCCCCCCACGCCCGCTTTGGAAGGACAGTGAAAATTGTGACCAACCCAGATTCACATGCCTTCCATTTGGTCTCTTACTCTGGGTCATCCACTGAGCATTACTTAAGGCGAGGCCAGGAGTCCTGGCCGAGCGGATGAAACAGCCCCATCCCACCGCCATTAAAGTCTCCCACGTCCACCTGCAGATTCCCATCGTGTGAACGCTCCTCGCTCCTCGATGCGCAGACCTGAACTTGGCCTTCGCCCTTGAGAGCACCCCTGGCCCACCCGACAGCGCTGCTCTACTCACCGGCCGGCACTCTGAGCTCCACCAGGCTGCCGGAGGAGGCTAAGGGGAGGCTGTGACAACGGGAGCTACGAGGCCCGCTCCTGGACGCCGCTTGGTGGGCTCAGGGCCTAGATGTGCCGAGCTCTTTGGGCAATGCCGCGCCAACTCCCCCACCTGCCATCTGCGTCCCTGACGTGCTGTGTGGCAAAAACGTAGAAATACCAGATCCATGTACATCTGGACGACGGCAGTTCTGTCATCGGTTTCTGTAAGAATTGTGTTACTACATCCGCCCGGCATCCCCAGGCAGCGAGCCAGGTACCAAGCCCCCATCTCTCCCCAGGCCTCCCGCTCCCCACCCCCACAGGGGCCAGACAGCTCCACTTCTCCGTGAAGCATTTCTGACCCCCAGTTCTACAGCTGGGAAACACAGAAGTCTGGCTACCGTCACTCTGCACTTGTCATTTCGTGTACTATGTTGCTCCCCCATTGAAACTGTGCCCCCCGTGTAACAAGGAAGGCACACACTATGTCTCTTCATGTGTGATTCCCCACGGCACAAAAATCCCTTGTGTTTCCATCCGTCACTCATGGCCCGGCCATGAAGTCTCACACTCTGCTTGGTGCGCCATGTGAGCAGGGAGCCGGGTGTGGGAAAGAGTGGGCAGGAAAGAGAGAAAGTCGGAGAAGGTTCAAAAACCACGGGGCTGCGGCCAGGGGTCACACAGAGGTACGCCAGTGCTACAGTGCCTGTTTAATTGAAACCTTGTAATAAAAGTTTAAATACATAAAATGTTTTTTTTATCAAAAGAACATCCCCCACGCCCCCAGCCTGATGTGTACAGAGCAGGGGCGGTGGAAACTGGCTACCTACAGGGAACGGAGAAATGGCAGGTCCAACTCTCGTCGGCTTCGTCTTCCTCCACAGATGCCCCGTGCGTGAATTCAGAGTCTCGGGTGAGTGACGACCCTCCCCCACACGGGCTCTCTTCGGGCAACTCGAGTCCACACAAGGCATTCGGTACGGGGGAGAAAGCGCCTCTTGGCTGTCAGAAGACCAGGAAGAGCAGGGCTTCGTGTCTGGGAAGCACTACGTTCTCGACGGTGCGTTCCATGGCGCGCACCTGCTCGGGGGAGGCCGTCAAGAAGGCCAAGGGCCCGACGCGCTGCTCCGCGCACGAGTGGCAGAGGTAGCCTCCCTGGTTTTCCTTCCTGTTGCTCTGCAGGGAGGGGGAAGAAAAAGAGGTCAGGGGGGACGATCAGACAGCAGGGACTCTCCCCCAAGAGACGAAGCGTTAGCGTTCTGATGTTTGCAGACATGCAACACGGCCATCTAGGGTCAACTCGACTCTGTAAGACTCCCGGGGGGCAGCAACCTGAATTGATCGAGGCACGGGGAGGAGAGCCGAGGAGAACTGGAGCGGGCCCTCCAGGGAAACCGTGGTCCTGGGAGCGCCGGGCCGCAGCCCGACCTGCCAGGCCGTGCTCACGCCTAAGACGACGCCCACGACCGAATCGAACGCGACAGAAAGCCCAGGCTACCGAGGCCACATACGTAAGTGATGGGGAGCTTCCTCATGGTGAGCACGGTGTCCACGGGGATGGCGTTGTTGCACTGCCCCACGCAGCAGCGCACCACTCCGGTCTTCAAAACGGCGCTGGTCAGCTCCGCCTGCAGGAAGTACTCCTGCGCACAAAGGGGGAAGAGGGTCACCGCCACGTCTCCGCTGTGCTCGGCTCAGCAATTCCGCCGGCACCGGAGCAAGAAACGCTCTTTGGACACGGCGGAGTCCTCGCGGGAGACAAGCACCGACTGTCGCGAGTGCCCTCGGCTCTTTGGCTGTCCCCTGCCGGTCAGGCCATCAGCAAGACAGGATGCTTAGAGCGGCTCGGCCGGAGTCTTGACAGAATGGCCAGTTGAAAAAAAAAGGGGGGGGCTTAAACAGGAAATAATGATATTTCAGGACTGCGTCTGGATTTTTATCTCACGCCCACCTGTCCCAGAACCATTAAAAATTATCTGCATATGGCATTCTCAAGCCAGGCGAGCTGAAACAGGCGGCCTTAAAAGATGTGCCCACATGGACCAGCCTGTCCCCTCCTTCCGGGCTTGTGGCTAAGCGAGTGAGCAAACGCTTGGGCTATTCAAGTCTCAGTCTCTTCACCTGTCAGATGCGACAGCAGTGCCCGGTTGGTCTGACTGTTGGGAGGAGGAGACACTCACACACGCTAAGTGCTCACGGCCCGGCAGGCAGGGAACACCAAGCCAAACGTTAACAACCTCCCAGACTGGAAAAGCCGGAGGCACAGGGACCAGCGTCTGGTCTGCTGTGCCCAGAATTGAACACAGTTGTGGCAGACGAGTAAAACCACAAATATCTGCTGACCGAGGAATTATGATTTCCTCTTTTCTGGATCACAACGGGCTACTGATCTAATTGTGGCAAACCTGTATCCAGTATTTGGACTGATGTGGCTTGCTCTCTTACAGGATCTGTCTGCCTGCTGCAGAACAGAACAGAAAATACATAAACACTCGTGTTCCCACCAATAACTGAGGGCCAATGAAACCAGGAAATCCTTCCAAAATAGAACGACGGGTTTTGCTGCAATCCCCTTCTTCTGTTGTCTCTACTCCCCTCCCCCGAGGGAGCCAGTGCTGTGAATTTGGCGCGCACCCTTTTTGATCCATCCTAAAACGGCTTTAAGTTTACACATATGATCCAGAAGGCTACGTATCATTTTATAGGTATTCACTGACATAAATGTCATACTTTGGGCTGCTTCCCATCTAGTCCACGGAAGTGCCACACAGGGTAGGACTGCGTTGCTCTTTTCACGTCTGACCCAGCCATTCCCTCCAAGTGGACACTCAGGTTATTTCCAAATTACGGTCCACAAGGCAGCGACAAACGTGCTTGTACACAGCTTCCCAACCACACAGGCAAGGGTTTCTGCGTTTACAAACTTTCTGAGCACAACGCACACCAAGAAACCCACTTAGCGTCACAATTCTATACACACGTACGTGCATACATCAAAGGCTGAAAGAACGGTTTCATAAAACAGTATTTAACCTTAAGTGCAGTGCAGTCTTTCTCTTTCAGATTTTATTTCTACCTCGCTTTTTAAAAAACTTATCATAGCCCACTAAACTCATTTCGTAAATCGTGAATGGCTTGCAACCGACACTCGGAAAAGCACAGCTCCAGAGCAGTGGTTCTCAAGCTGGTCTTGGGACCCCTTTGCACTACTAAACATGACAGGTTCCAAAGGAGGTTTGTTTACGTGAATCTTATCTGTTACTATTTACCACGTAAGAAATTTAAGCCAAGAAATTCTAGAATGCTTTTTGTTTTTTATCGTTATGTTAGTCACCATACAGTAGTAGACCACTAGTTTTTGATGTAGTGTTCCATGATTCACTGTGTGTGTATAACATCCAGTAGTCATTATAACAAGTGCCCTACTTAATACCCATTACCAGGTACCTCATCCCCCCCCCTCCCCTCTGAACCCCTCAGATTGTTTCCTGGAGTCCATAATCTCTCGTGGTTCATCTCCCTGTCCAATTTCCCCTTCAGTTTTCCCTTCCTTCTCCTAATGTCGTCCGTGCTATTCCTTATGTTCCACATATGAGTGCAGCCATATGATAATTGCCTTTCTCTACTTGACTTCTTTCACTCAGCATAATCCCCTCCAGTTCCATCCATGTTGACGCAAATGGGGGGTATTCATCTTTTCTGATGGCTGCATAATATTCCATTGTACATATGGACCATATCTTCTTTAGGCATTTGTCTGTTGAAGGGCATCTCGGCTACTTCCACAGTTTGCCTATTGTGGACTCTGCTGCTCTGAACACTGGGGTGCATGTGACCCCTCTTTACACTACATCTGTATCTTTGAGGTAAATGCCCAGTAGTGCAATTACAGGGTCATAGGGAAGCTCTATTTTTAATTTCTTAAGGAATCTCCACACTGTTTTCCAAAGTGGCTGCACCAACTTGCATTCCCACCAACAGTGTAAGAGGGTTCCCCTTTCTCTGCATCCTCCCCAACACATGTTGTTTACTGTCTTATTGATTTTGGCCATTCTAACTGGAGTAAGGTGGTATCTCAATGTGGTTTTGATTCGAATCTTCCTGATGGCTAGTGATGATGAACATTTTTTCATGTGTCTGTTAGCCATTTGTATGTGTTCTTTGGAGAAGTGTCTGCTCATATCATCTGCCCATTTTTTGACTTATTTGTTTTTTGGGTGTTGAGTTTGAGAAGTTCTTTACAGATCTTGGGTATCAGCCCTTTATCTGTAGTGTCATTTGCGACTATCTTCTCCCTATAAAACAGGTGCACCTTGCTTGGGTCGTGGTTAATACTTTGACGTCTGTACATTCCCTCAGCCACCACTCGATAGATTGACTAAGAGGAAGAACCCCCAACAAAGAAAACAGTCAGAGATGAGGCCTCTGACATAGACCTAAGGGGCTATGGATATAAGCAAGATGTAAGAGGTAGACTTTAGAGTAGCAATTATGAAGATGATCTCTAGACTTGAGAAAAATATTAGGGACAATACAGAGTCTCTAAGGGCAGAAATGAGATCAAATCAGGCCGAACTTAAAAATGGTATCAATGAAATGCAGTCTAAACTAGATACTGCCAGGGTAAAGGAGGCAGAAGAACAAATTAGTGAGACAGAAGATGACAGAAAAGAAGGAAACTGAGGAGGCATGGGAAAAACAGCTTAAAGCCCAAGAGATCAGACTGAGAGAGATAAATGATGCCATGAAACGTTCCAATGTCTGAATTATTGGGATCCCTGAGGGGGTGGAGAGAGAGAGAGAGAGAGAGAGGTCTAGAAGATATAGTTGAGCAAATCATGGCTGAGAACTTCCCTATCTGGGGAAGGAAACAAGCGTTCGTGTCCAAGAGGCAGAGAGGACCCCTCCCAAGATCAATGACAACAGACTGATGCCCTGACATATAAAGGACAACTCACAAATCTTAGAACTAAAACGCTTATTCTTAATAACAATTAAACCTATTACATGTTAATGTTTTTATCAAAAACAACTGTATTTTCAGAAAAAAAAACCTTGGAAGAGTAACACTGTTTTCATGTCTGGCTTAATGGAAGACAACTGCTTCTGCGTTCAGTCTGTGGTGACAACACATGTCCCATGGCCTCTGGAAAACTCCCCCGTGCGCTTGTCAGAGCACTGAGTGAGAAGGGCAGACGACATCCTGGTGTCCTACACAGCACAGAGCACAGCAGTCTTAACAGGACTCATAAACACAGCTACAACTCTTTACCCAGGCTTTTTTCATGTGCCCTTCAATTTGTCTGACTCTCCTCCTTCCGGGAGGTGGATCTGAGGCTTGCCCCCAACAAACCCTTTCCTTGCAGCATAAACTTGATCATACTTGATGTCTCCGTCTTCGTGGTGCACTGGGCAGACGAGCTCGGTTCGGCTTCAGATCTGGTAAGCCAGCCAGGGGCTCCTTCCTGAGGGCTTGTCGTCAGTCCCAGCCAGCGGGGCCCTACGAGTCCAAGCAGCTGCCTGGGCTCTCTGTCCTAGGGTCTGTCCCTGGAGACCCTTTCTGCTTGGGTTCGGCCAACCTTCGGGGCTTAATTTAACTCCTGTGGCAGGAAACAGTTTTGGGATTTGATTGGGGCAGATGTCTCTTGGTGAGTACCTAGCTAGTGGCACAAGAGCTCGTTTCTCCCTCCCATTTGGTTTGGCTCTTAGATTTCTTCCTCCTGTTCAGCTGCCTCTTAGCCTCTTTTCTTGCTTCAGAAAAGGCTGGCGAGGAAGCAGTTTGGTTCAGTCAGTGGAGCTCTGACTTTTACAGAGGAATTAGAAACAAGGAAGCTGTTTGGTTCAGTCCGTGAAGCTCCCCCCAACTCCCCGCCCTGACTTCCAGGGAGGAACCAATGGTCACAGAGTCACTCTTGGCTTAGTTTGGTTTGTCTGTTGCTATAGCTTTTGATATCTTTGAATAAAACCAGATATGTTCTACTTGGAAGCTGGGAAATGACACTTTGATTCTCCCTCATGCAACCTTCTGGGCCATTCTCCAAAACTGGGCAATCACTTTTGGCAACACTGCTTGGCCACAACAGTCATTAGACTCTGGACAAAAATGACCAACTAACAAATCCATAACTTAGACAATACCATCTTGCAATTGGGTTTTGTAAAAGGGAGATCTTTGGAAGTTGGGCCTTTAAGATTTTGTTTGCATCTTGTTTGTGTGGTTTTGCTAAAGTTAATTTATAAAAGAGCTCTAGTTTAAAGGCAAGAACTTGTAAAAACTGGGCATTCTAAAACTCAGAAAGATAGGGCGCCTGGGTGGCTCAGTTGGTTAAGCGTCTTCTCTGGCTCAGGTCATGATCCCGGGATCCTGGGATTGAGCCCCTCTACCCACCCACCACTTGTGATCTCTCACTCACGCTGTCTCACAAATACATAAAATCTTTTACAAAGATAAAATTCAGAAAGATAGAAATCCAAATGTTTAAGTTCCTGTGACCTTGGAAAATACTTGGAATTAAAGCTAATTTAAGGCTGTTGGTTTACTAGAAATAAGGGAACCAAGTCTGTAAAGCTGTAGAAGTTTTGTGAGAGGGGACTCTTCGGAAAGGAGTTTTGTGCCTGGTCAGGACTAGGATTACGAAGACTTACTATATAAATAGTCTAATAGGGAGCGACTGACGCGTGGGGAAGGGAAGGGAGCGAAAGCGCACAGGATCAGACACAAGTTGAACAGTGACTCGGTATCAACAGGAACCTCAGCTGGTTCTCTGCAGAGTTCCAAAAGTTGGATTACTCTTCAGGGTATCCTACACGGGGGCAAGAATCCTGGTTTGTGATCATGTGCGTCGAGGGCATGCCCTTGGCAAGGCAGTGTCTTCGGTCAAGGCAATCCCTGATGGTCCTGCAAGGTAGGACCATGGGCAGCGCTCCTGCAGCTGGGAGCCCCTCGTTCCTGATGAAGACTTTCAACTAAGACGAAGAGTGCATTCCAACAGATTCTTGCTTGAACCATCCCTGGTTCTCTGTTTGCTCTTCCAGATTTAAGGCTATGACTTAGAGAAATTTGGTAAAATATTCCTTTGGAAACAAATATGGAACACTTACCTTCTTCTCCCAATCTGATCCCTCCAGAATTCAGAAACTCTGACTATTCTTATTTTTATAGAAATGTATATATTTGCGTAAGTTTGGTGAGAATCTGGTCTTATACAGAATACAACTGGAAACAGTGGTTATATTACCAAGGCTTTGACAGGAATGTCCTACTTGAGGGACATGTGCGTAGGCTCAAATATGACCAGACAGTTTCAAGGAACTAAGGATGACTTTATGGAATCAACGAAACCCCTTGGAAAAATTGGTTTGGTACCTTGCTTATAGGGTTCCCAGCAGCCTTATCAGAGGAGTAAAGAAGGTCACCTCCCAGCACGTGCAGAAACCTCAAGATATTTCGGGGACCTCAAAGATAGGAATTCACCGAAATCTATAGCACTGTAGGTAATGTGTGATGCCAAGTGTTTGGTTTGTCTACTTAGCCTCAAGAGGCTGTTAGAAGTTCAATGTGAAATTCCTTATGAAAAGTTCCAGCAGAGCAAATTTATCCAAAAAAGGAGGGGGGCCAATTACTATTCTTGCTATGCTTACGTGAACAATTAGGCCAACTTTGTTAAAACTGGCCTTATTTTACAAACAAATGAGTCTTCCTTTGGCTACCTTTAAAAATGAGGGCGATTTTAGAAAAACTGTTCCAGTAACACACCTTCGTGGGCGTTAGATTCTAGTTCTGAATTAACAGTCTTTGAGCGATCAGTTTGCCTGTTCAGCCGGACTGAAGCCGTGCTGGCCGCTCTGCCTCCAGTAAGAGTGGCCCTCGGAAGGGGATCTGCTTAAGGCCCCGTGCTATAACTAGGATCTTTAAGATGCGGACGGATTCCTACTGGGCAAATGAATCATTTCATGGTCTAACAGTTTCTGAAAGCTAAAAACAAGCAAACAAACCACATCTTTAAAACCCCAAACATCATGGGAAAAATAAGTTTTCCTTTACAATTAGCTTAAAGACAATCAGGCACTGGTACAGTGAGAGCACAGTGCCCCAGCCACTGAGATGACCAGCCACCTGGCCCAAGGCACAATTAGCCAGCACGTGTCAAAGTAGCAAACTCTCCCAGTCCCCAAAACCCTGCTGGTGGATCCAAAACTGCCTAACAGCTTCCCTCCTTGACTCTAAATTCCACGAGGCCATGGAGCGTGTGACTTGTTTAGTCACCTGTACTCCCCAGCGCTAACTACAGTGCTAGGCGTGGCACAGGGGCTGCCAGCGGAGTGAACGGGTCAATCAATCACGCCACCTCCACCCTTCCCTGACGTCCTGGGGGTCTACTGGTCCCACAGGTGTGAAGACAGGAGCTGCTGGAAAACACCATCGTCCAGGGAACTGCCAAGGGGCTCATGTCACAGTCAAGTGCGGGCAGGAGGACCCGCGTAGCCGCGGCAAATGTTATCCCAAGGAAGGAAAACAAAACCTACCCCAAAGCTTCGCTTGAACCCCCCAGGCTTCCGGAACCCAAAGGCACCAGACACCACTACCTCTGCAGCCTTTCCTGAAACGTTTCCAGGCTGCTTTGGTCCTCACTAGCCGTCAAGTCCCCAGCTCCTAAGTCCTCACCCACGACCTCCTAGGGGCGATCCTGTCCTCATCCCCGTTGCACAGAGGAGGGCACAAGAGTTGAGAAAGGAGGTCACTTATGCAAACGTTTGAAAGACGGACCACAGCAGATATGGGGCTCCAACCTGGGTCTAAGTCCAGAACCTGTGCTCTCTCACCACCAAGCAACAGTGAGGCTCCCTCTCTCTCCCGCGATCTGCAGACATAAAGCTCCAGGACAAGGAGGCACATGACGCGACAGAGCTTCACCACGAGAGCTGCCGAATGAATGAGTGCATGCGAGCCACGACCCCCACATCTTCCTCGGGTGCCAGTCCCCCTCCCCCATACCTCCCCACCTGGAGCCGAACGTCTCGACGACCAGTAACCTCGAGACCAGTAACCACCTCAGAGGACCCCTCCAGCCCGCACTCTCCCAATGCACCAAGAGTTACCCCGTCAGGCCACCCAGACCCTTCTCTAACCCCCTCCTCTCGGTGCAGGTACAGCCCTGCGCCAGCTTCACAGATGAGGACGCAGAAGCACAGAGTGATGAGTGACCTGTCCAGAGTGTCCGGCCAGAACTGAGCTGTGCGCCGAGGACCACCGGGGCCTCCGGAATCGGGCCTGGCCCAGCCCCATGCCGGGACAGGGGCTGCTCTCATCCAGGGACAAACCCTTCCCGAGCGCCAACAGTGTGCTAGGCGCCGTGCGGAGGACGCGCCTGTGCCACGTGGATTAAGACTTGCGGATTCTGGGAGGCCGAGAAGCTGTCTCTGAGAAACCACATGACTTCACGACACTGCATTCAACACTTCCTCAAAACTCAAGGAAACAAAGGAACCAAAGGGCTTCTGGGGATTCGCTAGATGTTCCAAGGGGGTGAGAGAGAAGGAGGCTGCCTGACCTGCTCCCGGTCACAGACACTACGGTGGTTTCTCACTCTGGGTCGCAGGGACAGTGGCTTCCTTTTGTTCGAAAGCTGCAGCCTGCAGGACTGCCCCGCTCACGTGTTTTCATATTCTCTGCTTCATTATCCTAGTCCCCTGCCCCGGAGCCTTCAACACCCCACAGGCTTCCTCTCCAAGCAGAGCAGGGGCTTGGCCACTTCCAAAGAGGATGTCTCTAAACAGATGCCTCGGCCGTGATAAAAAGCAGAAGTATTTCCTCTCACGCAAGGGCGTTTGGACCCAAACTTCAGCTCACATGGACGGGCCACGTTTCCGGGGCTCCCTCAGGGCCCTTCTGGGAGCAACAGATGTTTTCCAACCCAGCCTCAGCAAGGAGGAAGTATTTCTCTCGATTCTGTATCCTTTTCTACATGGGGGGATATTCACGTTCCCCATAAAATGTAGGTGATCACCAACGGACGAGCTTCCGACTAGCTTTAAAAAGCCTTTCCGACGCTTCTACGTAACTGGTGGGGTGGGACTCTCAGGTAGACAATCTCTGTGAAAAATCTGGCAGCATCTAGAAAGATCACGTACCCATTTATCCTCTACCTAGAAACTGAGATTCTAGAACGTATACCCCAGGACGCACTGGTGAACCAGAAAACAATTTGTGCCTTGTGATGCCTCGTGGCATTACTCCTCAAGGCCAAAGACTGGACAGAGCCCAGTGGCCATCAGCGAGGGGCTACCCCAGCCATGATACACGGACCCAGTGACGACTCCACAGCGGTCCCAAGGGATGAGAGAGAGCTGTACGTGTAACAGTGAGTGATCTCCACGCACATTTCCCAGCGACAAAGCGAGGTTCAGAACACTAGCTAGGGAATGTCACCTTTCACGAAAAAGGAGAATGGGAAAATTTATATGTATCTGCTGATACTTGCAAAAAGAAATACCAAAGGATACACTGAACACAATTTTTTAAAAAATAGCTATCAATGGTGTAGGGAGAGAGTCTGAAGGGGACAAAGTTCTGACGTTGAAAACATAAATGTCTTACACATTCAAAAAAGATAATTAAGTCACAAAGAAGCAAAGCAATCCCTGTAGAGACAGTAAACAAACAGATCTATCTTCTTGTAATTACACTGGTGGATCTAACCACAGAGGAAAAAGAACTTACTTCAAGAGCCCTCAGAACATGGTATTCGTACAACAAGTCCTTAGTGGAATATGGAGAAACGGGGCTGTCAGGAAATCTCAAATTACACTCAGTACTCCGCTTACAGGAATACTGGTACTACTTTGTGACTACTTCTTCCGTAGGAGAGTGTAAATAAGTGATCAATAAGTACCGTTAGGAACCGAGATCTACACAACCACATAAGAAAGCAAATCTAGCATGTGGCGCATTCTGTAGCACACTCACTCCAACACGAGCACATTAGAAGGAAGGAGGGAGGTCTTACGCTGCTCTGTATTAAGAAACTTACAAGACTTCACAACCCCGAATTCTGTTTGGACCCTGACTTAAACAAAACAACTCAAAAAAGGCATTTTTGAGACAATCACAAAAGTTCGAATATGGACTGGGTAGCAGAGGCCACATGGAACTATTATAAATTTTATAACGTAACAGCACTATAATTATGGGGGGGTCCACTTTTTTTTTAGAGATATATATTCCAACTGTATATGGGTATGATTTGTATGTAGTAATTCAATTTATTACTTTCTTGATTTTTAAATATCTCAGAAATTTCCTAAGTTAGAAAAAATCCCATTGAGCCCACGTCATGAAGCAGAATGCTGCTCCACAATACGTCGGCTACAAGTCACCAACGCGGCAGCTCGGTTCAGTGATGAATCCAGCCCCCAGAGCAGCACCAAGTCTAGAGAAAACCACACTCCAGGTTCTAAAAGGATACTTGCGGTCAAAGTTTATACAAAACTCACGTAATCTCTACCTGGAGATTATTCATACATAAAAATTATAGTTGACCCTCAAACAATTTTGAAATGCACAGGTCTACTTAGGCACGGATTTTTTTTTTTATAGTGCAATGCTGTAAATGTATTTTCTCTTCCTTATGATTTTCCCTTTCTAGCTTACTTTATCATAAGAATACCATATAGAATACATCCAACATACGGAACACGTGTTAATCGACTGTTTATGCTATCGGTGAGGCTTCTGGTCAACAGTCATCTACTAGTTAAGTTTTAGGGGAGTCAAGAGCTACCAGCTGTCAACGGTGAGGGGTACGGGTGGGGGTGGGTGTGGTTCAGTGCCCCCACCCCCGATGTTCAACGGTCAACTGTATTTCTACTTCCCCCACCCCGGGGTCCTAGCTCAGAGATTAAGAACAGCTGCTCTTATCTCTATACCATGGGGCCAAGTCCAGACCAGACCCTGCCGCTGTTAGTAAAGTTTTATTGGGACACAGCCACACTCACGCATTAACGACTTGCCTGCGGCTGCTCTCGCACTCTTGGGGCAGAGTTAAGCCAATGCACCAGAGGCCATATAGCCTGCAACAGAGACCTGACATGTTTACTGTCTGGTCCTTGCAAGAAAGCGTGCAAAGCTCTGCTCTAAGTCCTCTCTGGAAACCGCTGGGTGACCCAGTGCCTATAAGGACACAACCCAAAGAAGGGGCTCTGGCTCTGGGATCTGACACACAAGCCATCGCCCATGGTGAGGCCCCAGCAAAGCAAAGCTTCCTGGCGAAACATGCAGCTGATTTCAAATTCCAGAAACAATCTATGGTCTAAGAGAAGCTTAGAAGAAAAAAGCGCTACCAACACGCAAGGGAGTCAGTCTCATGCAAGAAGCTTTTGCTTTGGGACGGGTCCTGGAGTTCTGGACCGCAAAGCTTCCCCCTGGGAGGCTCTCACACCATCTTCCTCAAATATGGGAAGAGAAATCCTGTGTGTTGTCTCGGTCACCGTCCAGCTCTGCGCCTGGAATGGAGGCTGGGGGAGGGCAGGTGTTCTCTGGCCGCCACGTCACCTCCGGGGCCTAGAAACAGGCGCTGTTCCGTTCTGAGCATCAGGGCTCTGTGTCACCACCACTGAACAACGCTAGGACTTCCAGACCATGTACTAAAAACCGATTACTGCCCCACACCACCGGCCCGCCCCGAGGTGCAAAGCTGTTGGCGTTCACGGCTCAGACTCCACAGCTCCCAACAGTCCCACCTCCTTGAGATAGCACGAAATACGGTGCTTCGGCTGCACAGTCTTTTCTGTTCTCGAGACAACAAAGGAAGAAAGAGTATTTACAGTAACTTTTACACTGAAGTTTTGGGGTTTTGGCTTAAGTATTTTTGGTTCAGGGAAAGATGGACCAAGTAGCCACCATGAGCTTAGACTTCTGTTCTCGTTTCCAACAAAACTGAGAAGACTAACGGGCTTACACCACGACCCGTGAAGGGCAGAAGAGGACTGGATTTAAGGGGGGGCGGAGCAGGTTGGTTTGAAGGGGATAAAGAGTGAGCGCCGACACTTCCCTGTATCTTAGCTCTTGACCAGAGGCCTGGTGCCTGAATATTCCTTCTCCCCTCCCCAAGGACATTTTCCTCGGAAGAAGTCTATTGGTGGTAGCGGCAGTTGCTGATTCAAAATGAACTAGGGAAGGGGAGGGAGGGAGTGCAGACACAGGAAACATTCTTGCTGGTGTCTCCCCAAGAGTGTTCAGCGCAAAGTGAGCAAGGGAGCAATTAAGAGACACATCAACAGTGGAGACTTTACAAAGAACTTGTAAAACTGAATCAGGAAAGAATTAAGAGAACCCGCATTTTTGTCTCTTTGATTACAACACTTCCTGCGGCAGCCATGAGCCCCAAGAGAAGCCCTTCTCTGCCAGCCCGGGATCCTGAACCAGAGGCCTGCACAGGTCACAGACTGATCCAGTGAACTCTGAATGTTGCTGCAGTAACTTGTGCTACTGATTCCTCTTACCCCAGCTAAAGTCAGAATGTTCTCCAAGGATTTGGTCATGATGAGACGCTTCTTGGCACGGGTTACTGCAACATACAGTAAATTCCATTCATCCTCAGAAAACGACTCTAAAGAAAGTGAAGGGAAGAAAGGTGTCAGCTCAGAGCCTGCTGATAAAATGTGTGTTCTCCTCTACACGTTCACTACCCCTCCCTGCCCCCGCCTCCCCCACCAAGGAAAACCTCTCAAGACCTGCTGGCTGCAGACACAAACTCTTCCTCCAAACACCAACTCCAAAAACATACAAAACCCAACAGACTAGTAGCACGAAATACTGAGTTTTAACCTTTGCTGCGACTGATAAATCCCGGGAGCCCGTTCACAGGTTGTTTAATACCTGGGAGGTTCTCATTCATCCCCCCAGATCTCCTCATGACAGCTGTGTGGGACTGACGGGGACACTGAGCCTCACAGAGGCCAAGTCACATGGACACAGGGGCCGAGGCTTAGCAAGGGTCCGGGAGCAGAACCCAAGGCTGTCTCCAAAGCCCACGTTCTTCCCTTTTCCTGACACTGTCTCTGTCTCTCTCTCTCTGGAAATGTCTTGGGCTGTCGTATGACAAGCAGAGAAGAAATACACATCCCTCTACCGTGTCCTGGAAGCCTGGCCCCTGACAGTCACCACACCCAGCATGGCGGTAAGAACGTGGCCCTGAGCCACTCGTCGGTGACCATGCCAAAAACCACTAGACTGTGCACTTTAAATGGGCAGATTTTATGGTATGTGAATCAGACCCTGATAAAGCAGTTATAAAAGAAAATATAAAAATATGTAGGGGCGCCTGGGTGGCTCAGTGGGTTAAAGCCTCTGCCTTCGGCTCAGGTCATGATCCCAGGGTCCTGGGATCGAGCCCCGCATCGGGCTCTCTGCTCAGCGGGGAGCCTGCTTCCTCCTCTCTCTCTGCCTGCCTCTCTGCCTACTTGTGATCTCCATCTGTCAAATAAATAAATAAAATCTTTAAAAAAAAAATGTAAACATGCAATGGCCAGCAAGGAAAAAAAAAAGGGTAGTAATATATTAAATAAACTTTTCTTCTCCAATATGGAGCCGCTGTTGCCTCGGGCCACTCCGCTGCCCCACTCTGCTCTAACCTACCTTTAGCACCACGTCTCTCTATGTTAGGAATATACTCATCAGGGACCAGGAGTTTGTACCATTTCTACTCACAGCCTGCCAGTATAGGCTACACCCCAAATTCTGAGTCCATAGTCAGCAGAAGGTTTGTTTGTTTGCAGAAAAACTTTACATGGTTTAATTCTAAGATTCAAAACCAAAATGACTGCATAGATGCTCAGAACATAACAACTTGCCTTGAGTATAAACTTACATAAAAGCAAACAAATGATACAAAGTGCTTACTCTTTTATGATTTCCTGGCCTCTTTAAGTAAAAAGGAGATTTAATTTTAAAAAACTACACTTTGAGGGGGCACCTGGATGGCTCAGTGGGTTAAAGCCTCTGCCTTCGGCTCAGGTCATGATCCCAAGGTCCTGGGATCGAGCCTCACATCGGGCTCTCTGCTCCACGGGGTGCCTTTCTCCTCTCTCTGCCTGCCTCTCTGCCTACTTGTGATCTCTGTCTGTCAAATAAATAAAATCTTTTTTAAATTAATTAATTAATTAATTTAAAAAAAAAAAACTACACCTTGGGGACACCTGGGTGGCTCAGTCGGTTAAACGTCCAACACTTAATTTCGGTTCAGGTCACAATCTCAGGGTCCTGGGGTCGAGCCCCAAGTCAGGGAGCCATGCTCAGCGGGGAGTCTGCTCGAGATTCTGTCCCTCCGCCCCTCCCCCCAACATGCGCCCGTGCACTCCCCGTCTGTCTGTCTCTCTCTCAGATAAATAAAGTCTGAACACCACCACTGTGGGGAGCAGGTGAATTGTTTCAAAGCTCCTATGAGGCTGGGCAGCCAGCATCTGTGGTGAAAAACCCAGAGCTGAGAGCTGAAGCAGGACCGCCGCGCCCGCAGCCTGGGAGGGGCGGACCCAGAAAACTCGCTTTCCTCAAACACACAGTGTGACGATAAAAAACTGGGAACTAGGAGGTGTCTTCGTTTTCCTTCTAGAAGGGTCCTGCCAAGAGGCCACCACACCCAGCAGAAAGCAGGCGACAAGGGGAGCCCCGCGGGCAGGCGGCGCGCGGACGTGTCTCACCGACTCGGAAGTGGGGCAGCTGCGCGAGGTTGTGCCTGGCACATGGCACTTTCACAAAATCATCCAACACGTGCACGGTGTCAAACTCCAAGCCTTTGGCCTTGTGCACTGTGCCCAAAATGTACTCTGCGTTCAAAAGAGAGCGCACAGTTAGGTGGGGGCGTGGCAGGGAAGGGAAGGAGAGGGGAAGAGAAAAGCGAGCTCTTCCCGCCACGCTCCTAAAAGCAACGGCGCTGCCGGGACCCTTCCTTGCCCACGTGTTGCTCTGGGGACAGTGGTGGGGGTAGGGACACAGGAAACGACAGGTGAAAAGAAAAACAGAGGGAGAGAAAAATGAAAAGACGGGGAAGGAGCAACTTCAGCGCAGACGGGCCACTACCTGGGAATCACATTCCAGAGCTGGCGGGGACTGGCCCAGCCCTGCGGTCTGCGGGCAAAGGAACGGAGCCACGGGAGCCCTGAGCCACTTGCCCGCAGTCCCACCGGGGCAGACCCCACGACAGAACTGAAGGCCCGTAAGGAAGAGCGCCAGCTCTGCTCCCCGTCCCCCAGGCTCGGAGGCGGAGGCGCCGCAGAGCCCCGCTGGGCCCCCCCGGAGACCCCCAGGAAGAGGACTATCAGACCGCCCTCCCGCCGGGAGGTGAGGAACCCCTGTCCTCCTCACCTGCGAAGTCCAGGTCTTCTATGTGGCACCTCTCGATCCTTCGCACGAGGTCCGGGATCCTGGTGTTGTACTTCTCGACGACTGCAATCTTGGCTTCCAGCTCCTTGTCCTCGGCCGCCGTCACGTACCTCTTGAAACCGCTAAAGCCTTCTTTGTGCACCCATCGTCTAATGAACCTGTCCTTAATGACGAGGTTCTCTGAGGAGAACACACACTCGGGTTAACACAACAGGCCACGCTAAGCCACGCGGCAGCAGCTCCACACTCCTAGCCAACGGCAGCACAAACCCGGGGGATCCAGGTTCTAGTCCCGACTGCATCACTAACCTGCTGCGGGACCCTGGGCAGGTCAGAAAGGACCTGTGCTTTAGCCTCTCCGGCTCCAAACTTAGGATCGAGGGCCCGACCCTTGACAGCCCGCGCCTTCCCCCGTCCCTGTCACGGGCGCGCTTCCGTCCACTGCACCGGCCGGGAGGCTACTCACGTTTCCTCCGTTCTTCCTCCGGCTGAAGAAGGATCCAGATATCAATGATTCTGTCCAATCCAAATGATTTAATCCCCTGAAAAAGTTTTTTGGTGGCATTTTTGGGTTTTTGTTGTTTTCCGTTTTGTTTTGTTATTGTTTTAACAAAACAAAGTATAGCAAACATAGAGATGGGATTCTGAAATAGGGTGTTTTCGTGGAAACGGACCTCAATCGCACCCAAAGCACACAGCGGGTGACCTTCTCGAGCACGAAAGCACTAGCCACCATGCAGCCTGAGCGCTCAGGAGCCTCGGACGCTAAATCTCGGCTGCTACCTCAAACTCTTCCTCCGTTTAAACATTTCTTTTCTTTTCTTTTTAATTTATTTGACAGACAGAAAGCACAAGCGGGCAGAGAGGCAGGCAGAGAGAGAGGGGGAAGCAGGCTCCCCGCTGAGCAGAGAGCCCGATGTGGGGCTCGATCCCAGGACCCTGAGATCATGACCTGAGCTGAAGGCAGAGGCTTAACCCACTGAGCCACCCAGGGGCCCCTCTTCCTCTGTTTAAAAAAAAAAGGTGGGGGGGGGGGGTGGCAAGAACCCGGTGCACGCTGCTTTCTTGTCTGAAAGGAGCAACTGAAACCATCCACCTTCCAGGAATGGAAAGATGGCCACGATGGAGGCCATGAGGACACCAGAACACGACGTGCGGCATGTGATACTTACCACTATGTCCCTGGAGGAAAGGACTACACTAGGAAATGTCTACAGGTCCAGACTGTTCTATGTTCTGGAAGGTTAGCTCCTGCAGGAGGGGACCCACCTGGGCTACATACAGTGTAGTCCCTTCTACCCAGAAGCACGCATGAGCACGGCCCAGGACCACAGCGCCATGGCACCACACTCCAAGGATTTGTCCTCATTTGGGGAAGGGACACGAAAACCGTTAACATAAAACAGAGACCGAAATGAGCCCGCACGTGTTAAGTGTTGGAAAGCAGAAGTGATTCTGAGTGTGGACACATGCTTCAGATGACACATGGGCGTGACAGAGGGACAACAGCCTACTGTCTGCCATGCCCGGCACGGGCCATACCCCAAGAGTGCTATCCTCTTACAACGACGAAGGTCCCCGAATTACACTACAGTCACTACATGAAATACTGCAGTCATTAATGCAGCGAAAGGGAAGATGCTTACGTGTTGAGTAAAAAATGCACAAGTGTGTGTGTGCCCTGTGACTGCAATGATATAGAAATGTGTGTCTGTAAGAACAAAGACGTAAATAGCAAAAGGGAAAATTATTATCTGAAATCCTGAGATTAAGGGTGATTTTTTTTTCCTTTTAATTTTCAGAGCTTCAAGAACTTGGCTGTGTAATCTTTATCAGTAAGAAAAAGCAAACTCCGACCGTCTGATTACGATTCACTGGCTGTGTTCACTGAGTGCCCACACAGAGCAAGCCCTTAGAACCCACTGTTTTTCGTAAAAGGAGTGACTGTCTTTTGGTCGTGTCGCTTTGCTCTGAAGAGTTAGAAGTGTCATACACGTGTCACTTCCTCCTAACTTCCCCGTGAACCAGGTAAAGGAAAGGCATTATTTTTGTCTTAGAGATGGAGAGAATGAGGCACACGGAAGCTGTGACTTGCCACAAGCCACACAAAGTTAGTGACAGAACCAGAGCTAGAACCCAGGTGTGCACACCCTCCACGTGAGCAGCTCCCTCGTTCCCACGCTAACGAGCACCACACACCACCACACTCGCCGGCAGCCAGCCGGCAGCCTCGTGGGGAGAGCCAAAGAGGAGAAGGGCACTAGTGCTTTTGAAGAGTGGAGGAAGGATCCTCAGTCCTCACTGGGTCTTTGTAAGGACGTTGGGCTAACATCAGCAGGACGGCCGGGACAACGCCTTCAGCCACGGAGCAGATGGCGCCCCAGACCCCAGATGCTCGCTTGCATCACAACCCGGACGAAACCCACTATTGTCACTGGCTAGCTCTGTGTCTGTGCAGGAAGCAACCAACAGAAATGTGCTCTTACCCCGATCAGATGGATCCTCGCTGGGACTTCCCCTTCCGTCACCCGCACAGCCTCATCAAACACGTTGGCATTGGTCCGGGACAACAGGGCTACCTGGCCCTTGGCGTCACCTCTAATGCCACCTTTTGGGAGAGAGCGCAAACTCTGCGGCAAATCCAAATAAACAGGAAAACTAATTTTGGAACAAATAAATGAAGAGGAACGGAAAGCCTTACTCTGATGGTTTCCTCCAACCAAAGTCTTTTTCCTCACTCTCTTACAGACGTCCAAGATGGTAGCTCCCACGTACGCTATTTCCACGCCAAATCGGAAACTCTGTGGGAAAACAACAAAACAAACGGAGTCAACAACCCCTCCCTGAAGTAGGTTAGCACGTTTCTGTCCCTGCAAGGTCCCAGCCTTGCCAAACCCAACTGCTGATCCCTGACTCACCCTATCTGGAAAGGGGATTTGCGAAGTCCCCACTGTAAACTCGCTCACAATCAAATGACCACTGGCTTGACTCCTAAGCTTTCAGAACTGCAGCTGCCATCCCGGAACCTTCGGGATACCTACCTTCCTTTACCCCTTACCCCCAGATCCCAACCTGGGCAATTCTCCCACCGCGGGACCTAGACTGGTTTTCTCACCACTGCTACCAGCCCAGCTCAGCAACCCGAACTCCACGTTTTACCCACTCGGTCTCTCCCTCCCACTGCCAGATGCGTCTCTACGCCTCTGTCCGATGACTCTTTCCCACAAACTTTCATGGGGCCGCACCCTCGCTACAAGACAGGAAGAGAAGCACGGGGAAAAAGGTGACGCACGCACTCCGAGCAGGCCTCACAGCCCGGACAGCCTCGTTTCCTCTCCTGCCCCAAGACCAACGGAAAACTAAACTGCCCTTCCTTCTCAATCAAACCTAATGAAAAAGTGTAAATTATACGGTGGGGGGCAGGGGCGGGCTGGGGGTTTCTCCCCTCACCTCAGAGACCTCCCTCAACATTAATTTAAAACTGCTGCCCACACGGCCAGCCCCAAGCATCCTTCCTGAACATTCCCGGCCCTCCCCCGCCTCGGCACAGGAGCAAACAGTCTCCTACCCTTCACAACATGGCCCCACACCCTACTTCTTTGATCAGTGCAGCTGGAAAGACACCATTTGTCTCCAAACTCATGGTAATTATTGCCCTTTCCATGCATTTATGACTTAAAGTAATAAACTACCATGTGCTCTGGTGAACATCAATAAAACTCAGGAAAACACGAGACTTTAGATGAACAGTACTGTGTGGTTATAGGATCACTCCGAGTGAGCCGTAACCCAAAACATAAAATAAAATATCCATGAGTCCACACTGATATAAACAAATGATTGAGTGAGTAAGTAAGTGGGAGAGAAGATAAAAATCTTCTTTGCAGAGGATTTCTCCATAATTTATGCAGATACCCCAACAGCCTCCCACAGACAGGTACTGGAAAAGGGAGGATCGTGACAGCTTTCTCAGACGGCCAAGGACGCCCCGAGCTGTCACGCTCACAGTGGCAGACACAAGTTTTCCAAATTCTCGTTTCACTTGAAAGCAAGAATTTTATCTTTGGCAACAAACATTTGTCGGTGTTTTCCTTGAAGTCACAGCTCACTTCCTTCATTTTTGAGAAAATGCCAAAGACGGGAGCCTGTCAGCTGTTCCTTCACGTACCAACAGGAACGACACACAAGCGCAGCGGGCTGAACTCCCAGCTCAATCCCAAGAGCGCCCTTCGTCCGGGCGCCCACACGCTTCCGTACGCAGACGTGCTTCCGCCACTCTGGCCGCTTGCTCACAAGGATACCAGAGACGCGCCCAAGGGCCAGCAGTCCATGCTGTCCGACTGCTGTCACCGCAGGATGTCCTGGAGCGAACCGCTTTTGTCTGTCTGTCTGACCCCGAGTGCGTCGCAGGAAGAGCGCGATGACGGCCACACCACGTGGTGCCACGGCCCCCACCCCCCGGGAAGGCATCAGCGGTGCAAATGCGAGCACAGTGACAATGGCACACGCAGGTGTTGTGAACACAGAGTTGACTCTGCAGGCCCCGAGAACCACAGAGAACCAGCGCTCAGAAGCAAGGACCTGCTACGTATGGGGCGCCTGGCACAGGGGAAC
The DNA here is from genome assembly GCF_963455335.1 of Martes martes. Lineage (NCBI taxonomy): Eukaryota > Metazoa > Chordata > Mammalia > Carnivora > Mustelidae > Martes > Martes martes. Next base: position 137,582,234 of record NC_137895.1, read on the forward strand.
CGCGGGAAAGCGAGGGTGGGGAAGCGCAAAGCTTGCTTCTACGGTTCTGGGGACTCGGAAGCAGAGAGAGCTCTTACCTGTGTGAGATAGAAGACGTGCGTGTGAGGGACTGTAAACAGAGCATTGACTGCACCACGGAAGGTATAGATCTGCTGATGAGGGTCCCCTACAAAGATTTTCCCACATGGCTGAGACAGAACTATGTTCATGATAGCTGCAACCAATAAGAGGGACAGTGAAAGAGCTGAAGGAATGCCGACTCACAGAGCACAAAGAAACCATATTTATGACCGAAAAAGATGAAAATGCTTCATGAAACGCAGCCAGGGCACGCTGGACAACGGAGTTGTCTTTCCCTGTGGTATACGCAGGCAACGCAAAGAAACGACTGTGTAAGGGACAAGAGAAACCACTTCTGAGCCTAGGAATGCAGATTATTTTTAGTCCCGGATAAATGATGAAGTCTTTAAAAAAAAACCACATAAGCAAATAAAAAATAAGGCAAATTGTCTTCTCCAACATTGTAACTCAAAGCTCAAACAGGACCCCACAGAGGCACGCTATTTTCTATCAGCCACTTGAAAAACACGCACAAACTGTCCGCTCTAAGTTGACTAGCTTGTCCCATTCAGCCTGAGTCCAGCTCCCAGTCACCTGATGGCCTATGCTTAGTCAACATTTTAAGAGTAACCGAAGCAAAACATGAACAGAAAAATAAATCTGCTTTGAGTTGAGGGGCGTGAAGGGCACCTGCTGAAATCCAGTCGGATAATAAAGGATTTCTGTGTGACTCAATTATCATCTGTGCCTCTTCCTTATGACAAGTAAGAATAATCAGCTCATGTCACATGTGTGTCCTCTTCCATAATCACGGTGTTGCTTCTACGCGTTTGAGACTACTGATGTCCGGAAGAGTTTATCACCTGGGGTACAGTCCTGGGCCTCGTCCACAAAGATGGCGTCAAAAGAGGCAAGCAGAGGCTTGCTCAGCTGCCAGAGTTTCAAGTAGCCTAAAAGAGGGGAGCGGCAAGAGTCAGGACTCGCAGGCAGAGCAGTCACATTTAACGGGTGTCAAGAAGGGGGCACTGGCATACCATCGTGAGTCATTTGGTAAGCCTCTTCTTTGCACTCCCCCAACTTCCGCATGTTGTCCCAGAGTCGGCTGGCTTCAAGGACACCGTTCTAGAAAGCAAGTGATATGGCAAGTCACAGTTTAAGACCCTGGAAAAGACACCTCCTGAAATCACTTTCATTCTCGTATACAGAGGTCTGAACAAAGGCACCATCACAACACGGTGAGGGGCAGTCACCTCCCTAACCTTCCGCTGGCTCCACGACAGCCTTAGAACAATGTCAAGTGCAGAGATGAGTAAGAAGCTGGGGCCGTACCAAGCCCAGGGACAGACCATCGCTCAAAGAGTACAAGATCTAGGGCGGGGGTGGGGAGGGCGGGGAGCGGAGCGGGGAAGAGCACAAGATATGATGAACCAGAAAGGCTGGATTAGCTCTCTAGACTTACGACGGACGACTAAGCCATACAAAGAATGGCCAATAACTGCAAAGACAAGAAAAATCCGCAAAGAGATTCCTTATTTTTAGATTCGAACCCAATGACAAGCTCCTACAAGCCTTGGGTAGGAGCCTCATCTGTTGAATTAAGAGGACCAGCGAGCAAATTAAGTAGAAGGTCTGAGTCCTCTTCACAGAAAACACGCCACCTCCCTGCTAGCACGACGGGCCTGCGGTCCGGGAGTCCAACTTGCCGGCAGTTTGGAAGAAGGAAAGACAAGCAGGACAGAGTATCAGGCCAGCTCTCCTCCATCCTCGATCCCTGACCGTGAAGGGATCTAGACACTCACCAGCTTTTCACTCTGTTCAACCATGACTCTCTGTCCTTGGCTGTTCTTGCACCAGATCGGCACGTGGTCAATAGTGAGCTCCTCGTCGGCCGAGGCGAAGAAGTTCTCTAAGGTCTTACAGACGAGCTTGGCCCGTATGAATCCGCCTTTCCCTTCAGCAAGGACAGAATTGACCATGAAGGGGGTCAACTTGAAGAGATTCAATTTCTTCTTTAGTTGGTACCTGTAACACGCAGCCCGAACGAACGGTATTTGACTGTTAGCACGTGGTATTTAGGTCTCCCCCAACTCGAACCCTCTTCCCTACAGTGACACCACCTGGCCACGTTAAATGTCACAACAGGTTAGGGGAAAACAAAAGCCAGACAGGTTGAGCAAGGTCCATGCAGGATGTGAAACGGCTTCACCCGGCTTTCAGGAACTCTCAGATAACAGCCCAGAAGAGGAAGTGGCTCACGGCAGATGCCACTGCTCCAGGGTGTGGACTAGACTCCAAGAGGTCCCTAAAGGGACACTCGAGTTCCCTGAAGCCCTCCCATCCAAGGGAACGCTCAGAGGCCTCAGCAGCCCTGGGCGAGTGCACGACTGCCGAGTCTCCCCCAACCTCGTCCCAGGGAAGCCCATCCGTCAGAATGGTGAGAGCCTGTGCGCCAGACCAGTCCTTCGGACTTTCTGTGCCTCAGTTCCAGAGAAATGAGAATGCCCCCCTCAGTACGACACTACCATCTGCAAACAACGCATCTTTACAGGGTAGAAGTGCAAATTACTACATATCTTTCTGTTTCCTGCCTGTAAGCGGAGCTGAAAGCACTCCATATTCCCAGTGGTGCTGTGTCTGAGTTCCTATGTAATCATGACGCTCCCAACAGGAAAACCAGGAATTAGGCAAAGAGGGTGGCAGCACAATGCTCACTTCCGCCCGACGTGCCCATAGGCCATGGAATGAAAGGTCTTGCAGATGACGTTGCCGGGAAAGACTAGCTCGGCTTGCTTTGCGATGCTCTTGTTGAACGTCACGTACAGAAACCTGCTCTGGGACCACTTTTCAGCATATTTGACCAGCGTAGAGGTCTTCCCGGTGCCTGGGGAAGCCAAGAGGAAAGGAGGTGACCCTCTGACCAGGAAAAACTGTTGCAAAGGATGCCCTAATCAGGTCTTACCCATGCTTATCTTATCTCCCGCTAGAGACCAGACCAGTGACAGGTTTCTCAATACTGATAAGGGGCAGTGAAAAGAGCAGCAGATTCTAAGCCAGATTAACCTGGGCTCGGCTCCCGGCTCTAGCCGGCTCCAGCTGAGCCAAGAAGGGCGAGCCGCTGGACCTCACTGTCCACGGTGTGCCCCTCAGCCACGCGTGGGTAACGCCGATCTTGCAGGTCTAGCAGGATAAAGCAATCATCGAGGCACCCGGCTGGGGAACTCAGTAAGAGTAGCTACTGCTGTCCTAGGCATCAGTAATGATCCAAAGGCAAGAGCGTGCAGGTGAGATTCAAGGATGCTTCTGGCCCATTCTGAGCTCTCCAGCATGCCCTGCCTCTCCACCGTTCGTTTACTCAGTTATCATTCACTGAACAAGTACTCATGAGCACCCACTCCATGCTCAGCTGTATGCTAAGCACTGGGAGTACGCTTAAAAAAAAAAAAAAAAAAAAACCCCATGAAGCAAGATTCGTTTACTACAATCTCCTCGGGAATACAATACCAACACAGTTGAAACAATTAGAACACAATGAGAGTATAATGACAACGCAGAAGACCAAAAAAAGAGTATGAGTTTGGAAACAAAAAAATCTCACCTGTAAAAGAAGAAAAATGGTATCTCTTTCCCTCCCTAACACGGCTACTGTGAAGTCTAATGACACAGTGCGTTAGTATTTATGAAATGTGTGTGTTGGCTATACTTATTAAATAATCAGATGCCAAACAGTTCGTACAGATGATCTGTTACAGTTAGAGTTCAGAGATCATACAGGACTCTAATGGCTCAAGAAGCCTCCACCAGGAAGAAGCCGCACAGATGCGAGTCGGGGACAGCATGGCAAGGAGGTGGGTGGGGGTTGGGGGTGCTACTCTTGGAGAGAAACAGACCCAGCTGTGAATTCTACCTCCTCCACTTATGTGCTTATCTAACCCGGGGCAAGTCATCGCAACTTCTCTGAGCGTCAAATCCTCATCCATAAAACAGAGATAACCAACCAACCTTCCAGAACGCCCGTTAGGACTTAGCACCGTGCCAGGTACTGAATGAACCCTTGCTGTTGTTTGTAGCAGGATATTTAGGCAGAAAAGAAACAGGAAGGAATTCCAGGTAGAAAAGAGTATGAGCAAAGGCGCAGACAAAAGGATAACCAAGTGCTTTGGGAGACTGCAAGTACAATGAGCTGACTGAGGCAGGAGAACTACAGCTGGCATTATGTAGGAATGTAGGTTAGAACCCAGTGCTGGGAGAGACTCCCAGACTTTACGCAACAGAATCAGGGAGCTACGGAAACGTGGCCTGCCCCTCCGTAATCGATCCGTGCCTGAGCATTTACAATGATAAATGACCGGCTGGGTCAATCCTGCTGGAATCATCCCACAAACAAATGCCTAAGAACTATCTGTCCAATCAGGAACTCCATGTGGATGCTCCCTGAAGTGGCAAAAAAACAAAAAAAAACAAACAAACAAACAAAAAAACAAGCATTCCTTAAATGCTTTTAAAATTATTTATTTGGGGCGCCTGGGTGGCTCAGTCGGTTAAGATCTGCCGCCTTCCGCCCAAGTCATGATCCCAGGTCCAAGGATCGAGTCCCGTATGGGGCTCTGTGCTGAGCAGAGAGCCTGGTTTCCCTCTGCCTGCTGCTCCCCCTCCTTGTCCCCTCTCTTTCTCTCTGACAAATAAATAAAAATAAAATCTTAAAAAAAAATAAAATTAAAATTATTTAACTGCAGTCGTTGGACAATAGACCAAGGTAAAGAAATTCTGGCAGATAGCAGGGAAAAGGGTGCAGGGATGAGAGGCCTGAACCCGACGCCCCAGTCCAGGAATGGTGAGCTCCCTTACCTGCAAACGCCATAATCTTTACCACCTGGAGAGGTTCCATCTTGTGGCTCAGAATCAGCTGTTGTTCATGTGTAAGCTGGATGGTTTTCTTGCTATAATCATTATAGAAGAGAAATCAGAAAAACAAAGAAATTCCAAAGACCAGGTGACGGACTGTCACAAAGCAAACAGGCAGATTGGAGGAAATTAACCCAACAAAGGGCCTCGCCTTGGGGTGATAAACATGTTCCAAAGCTATTTTATGACTTTGGTTGCACACTCAATAAATGTACGGAAAATCACTGGACTGTACAATTAAAATGGGTGAATTTTATGTCATGTAAATTACAACTCAGTGAAACTGTTAAGACAAAACACCCCTCCTCTGTAAGTATAAGGAGGAGCTGAGAATAGAAGACAAAAGACACACACACACACACACACACACAAACCCCTATACACATACCCTGGCCAAACAGATGGTTCCTCTTTAACTTCTCGGGCCTGAGGACAGGAATTCTCCTGAAGATACAGGCAATAGAAAATGTTGTAGTGAATCCTAATAGGGAAAAAGCAGATTTAGAGATTTTCAAATTAAGTCACAATCTCTATCCTGTTTTCTTCAGATGTATTTGGACTCCTTACCATTTCTAAAAAGAATATAGCTACCACCATTTTATGGGGGAAAAAGAAAAAAAGAAAGAAAAGATGTTAAATACACCTAGAGCTGACCAAAGCCCTCTCGGAAAGCCCAGCTCTGGGAAGGTGCCTGGCCCCAGTGTGTAATAGCAAAGGAGAGAAACCAGGACATGCTGTCTGGTGACCAAAGCACTAGCTGTAACCCTAAGAGACAATCACAAAAGCAGCAACACCCGGCTGAAAACAACTACAAATTCCACGCAGAGCAGTGAGTCTTGTTCGACATCACCTTAATGTCGTCATGTCTTTCTCAGACTCCTCTGCTCTGCTCCCTGCTTCCTGTAAGGTGATAACTGGTATAGAAGCACGAAGAACATTCTATCTTTAAAGGTTCCAAAGGAAGGGCGTTACACAGAGAGCAAGATGTGATTACCAAGGACTGGAAACAGAATGGCCTCCAAGCCACCGAGAGGGGCCCATGACGACATGAAGCACCCAGCAGAGGCCCCGGAAATGGGCAAACAGCCCGCTACAAGCCACTTCGAAGCTCTCTGTTCACACTGACCCCAAACTCTTCCCCCTCCATCACCAACGCCCACATTTAGCGCACTGTTTCCCATCCCCAGAGGGAAAGTGATCTCTGAACACCATCAAATACCTTTAATGACACAACACTTCTGTCTCTGGTCATATTACCTCCCACGTAAAGCAGGAAGAAATACACCAACACAACAAAACCCAACAGATCGTGCCCTCCATTCCTCCTCTCTGTCCTCGTGCAGATGGAAAGAACCTGCGGGCTCGGAATCTGCACGTAAGAACATTGTTCACCATGTGTGTATCTGTCTTGCCCCAATTAATCCTAAATCTCCTTGTCCTGTGCCTCAATGCCATGGTAGGGATACAACTTAACTGGCATCTAATAAACTGAAACGTAACTCAGAAACACAGCAAATACTCTAACATTTCTGGAGCACAGGAGCACATGTGTTCCATCCTCGAACTTCAGCAAGGATGACTGGGCCACAGCTCAGGGGGTGCCCCCAGCCCTGCATCCCCCCCAGGGCTCACGGATTCCAGAGAAAGGAAATCCTCCCTAGGACTTCTGCTTCCCCAGGACCGGCTGCAGTAGCACACCGCCCGTCTCCAGCCGGGGGATTAGGGCGCCCTGACAGCTGCCCTCCACAGCCTGGATTTCAAGCTGACTTCTCCCCATGGTCCACGTCAGCTTTCCTTGTCTGGCCGATGCCGGCCTCACATAACTGTGGATGAGTCTCCCTCTTCTTCACCGGTCTTGCCACAACACACTGCTTCTTTTCCTTGGATATATTAAATTCATCCCCGTCTTTGGACCCTGAAATTATCTACTCCTTCTGCTAAAATGCTCTCCCCTCAAATCTTAAAATGTCATTTATCTTTTTAAGATTTTATTTATTTGAGAGAGAGAGAGAGAGAGCGTGCGTGACAGACAGCACAAGTGAGCATGAGCGAGAAGAGGGAGAAGCCGAGGAGGGAGCCCGACGTGGGATCACGACCTGAGCTGGAGGCAGACGCTTAACCGACTGAGCCACCCAGATGCCGCTGCCTCCCCCAATCTAACGCAGTGCTCCCCACCTCCCTTGCCCACGTCCCCCTTCCTTCTCTCCGAACCACTTGTCACTCACTACAATGTTCTTGTTCAGCGTGCTCACTTCCGCAGTCCCTGTCTGCTCTCTCTGGAACACAGTGCGTGAGGACTGGACCAGCGGCTGACACGCAGCCTCAGATCTGCTGACCCTCTGCCGGCTGCCCTGTGCACACGTGCTGGCGAGTGAAACCACGACGGTCACTCTGAACGAACCGCCTCCGTCCTAGAGACGGTAAGGCAGGCGAGACTCAGCCCCAGTGCTTAGCTCCCGCTCCAAAACAGAAATGGAGGAACCGAATCTTAATGCTTCCCTGGGAAGGCAGAGGCTCCTTTTAGCAAGGGGACTTCACGTCAGGCTTCAATAGCCTCGAGCGTCCGCGACCTCAGTGCTGTTTCCCAGCGGGGTGGCACTTCATATCCGCAGAGCATATCCGATCCTCCCAGCACCTGCCTTTTACCGCTGTGGACTTGGGGCAGGGGGGCCCTGTGAGCCCCACGGCCTGCCCGGGGCCAGAGCTGCGCGGCACAGCCAGCGCGGGCCGTTGCCTCGCCCGGGCCTGGGCTCTTCCTCCCCCCGCTTTACCGGTTGCTGATGTTGATCCCCTTCTCCCTCATGGCGTAGAGGAGCACGGCGAGGCAGTACAGCGTCTCCGTGATGTCCGGCACCGTCACGGTGGAGCTGGGTCTCCGGAGGCAGAAGAGCAGCTGCTGGATGTCGTTCACGCTGCTGGACAGGAGGACGATGGCCGCCACCAGAGCCCACACGTTGACACCCTGTGGAGGGCGGCGGACCGGGGAGGGGAGAAAAGACCCAGAACACGATTAATAAAACCCCATCGGACAACCAGCGAAGAGAGCCGAGGCTCGGGTGGCCTGGGCCGAGTGCCAACTTCCCAAGTGATGTTCAGAAACGTCAGCCTTTCCCTTCACCCTGGATTCCTTTCTTTCATCGCTTCTGGATTTGAGTCCTTAGTTTTCTTCAGTTAAAAAACATTAACGAAGGATCTAACACAGCACCCTGCCTAGAGGAACACCTAGCTCCCAGCATTCCTCTCCGGGTCGGGGCGAGCTCTCCTGTCCACAGCGACTCGACAGGGTCCGAGGAGCTCGCTGGGCAACTGTGCCGGCCCGGGAGGCCAACGGAGGGGCAACGCAAAAGACGACAGTGGTCTTTGAGGGACAAAACCAAGACTGACAATTCCCTGCCATTAAGATGTTAAACTACTACCTACTTCGTGTTATTATTTAAGTTAATTAATGTTTTACTTAATATGAATTCGATGTTTTAACTAACATTACGTAAATGACTGAAAATGTCTTATTATGGATCTCTGTTTAGTATACTCCGTTTAGTAGTATCTAAGAAAATGTTCAGGAACACAGAAATAGTCCAATACTGGAAAAGTATCTTTCTCATTCTTCACTTTACTACAAGCATCCCGGTTATAATTTCAGGGTCCTCTCACTCCAACCATCCTGTGAAAGAAATGACACCCAACCACCACCAGCGATCACGTCACTAAAGGCAGAAAGAGGAAAACACACGGCTGGATTGCCAGCTTTCTGCAGGCTGCAAACGGGCTGAGGGTGTACGGAGCTTCCAAGACAAAACGGAAGAATCCCTGATCTAGATGAGGAGCCACAAGACCCAGTCAGGTACAACTGACGGGTCACTGAACCTTACCTCTGAAGCTAATATCACACTGTTTGTTAATTAATTGAATCTAAATAAAATAAAATTTAATTTAAAATAAATAAATAAAAATTTAAAAGAATAAAAGGTCATCTGTCATATCAACACCCAAAGATATGGAAATGCTCAGCATTTCAGCGTCTTTTCATCTTATTACATATAAGCAGTGTATTTTGTAAAAAAAAAAAAAAAAAAAAGAGGCTGAGTCAGGAAACTGAAGACTATTTCTAGCTTCCCACTGACTCATGAGTGTCTGTAGGAGAACCTTCATTTCTCTGATTCTTTCAAATAACCCACTTACTGACAATGGAATGGGCTACCGTATAAAGAAATCCTTATTAATCAAAGCTTTTAGAGACTAGACAACCATCCTCTGTTGAAGATTCCTCCACAGAATGGGAAATTGGATTAAATGCTTTTTAAAATCCCTTCCACACTGAAGAATCTGTAACAACATGGCCTGTTATTTCCATAATGGGACCAATGACAAGATTAAGGCTTCAAAGCAGAGATTAAAGGAAGATTTTGAGGGGCGGCTGGTGGCACAGTCAGTTAAGCATCCAGACTCCGGATTTTGGCTCAGGTCACGACTTCAGGGTGGGGAGATCGAGGCTAGCGTCCAGCTCTCTGCTGGGCATGGAGCCTGGTTAAGATTCTCTCCCTCTGCCCCCCAACTCCCTCTCCTCAAAAAAAAAAAAGGAAAGAATTTGAAAATAGATCTAAAATGACCTTCAGCCGGACTTCATCTCCACTAGGCTTTCTGGAAGAGAAAGGGTGTGCGTTGGCCTGCAGTCACTCACCGTGGCAGCCACGTAGAGATCCGGGAGGTGCTGACGCACGCAGGCCTCTGCCTCAGGAAGGAGGAGGTGATCCCTCAGACTCCACAAGGCCCGTCCAGGGTCCACACTGGGGGAGCATTTACTGGTGGCTGCATAGCTGTACGACAGTCACAGCAGAGCCCGTGAGAAAGCTGACCCTGAGTGCTAACAGGCGGGAAAGGACTGGAGACTCCGTCTTCCTCCCCGGAGAACCACTCACCGAATGAGGTTCAGGACACACAAGTCGGACTCTTTCTCTATACCATAGCTCAGCAGGATGCCGTCAACTTTGCTCACAGCTTGCTCCTCATTCATCAGGTAGCGATGATACAGCTTTTTCCAAGGAATGAACTGAAGAGGTTTTAAAAAAAAATCCAGAATAACATGCAGGCAGCGGCTGCGAGAGCAGATTAAGCTACTACATATGGACCACCTTCTGACACTTGAAACGCACTTACAGCTCACAATTCAAAAGCTGGGCAAGTAGGGTAGACACATTACACATGTTTTGGCTGGAAATGAGAACTGGGTCTTGGTTTTGGTTCCAACCCTAACTTGACACAGAATCTGGGAAAAACTAGTGCGATTTCCCTGGTCAGGACACTGACAGCTCAGAGTTTCAATGAAGATCAAATAATATGAGAACCGTGGCTGGGGGCACCTGAGGGGCTCAGTCAGTTAACTGTCTGCCTTCTGCTCAGGTCATGATCTTGGGGTCCTGGGATCAAGCCCCACGTCAGGCTCCCTGCTCAACAGGTGTCTGCTTCTCCCTCTGCCCCTCCCCCCGGTTCATGCTCTCTTCTCTCTCTCAAATAAATAAATAAAATCTTTTTTTTTAATTTTTAATTTTTTTATTTTTATTTATTTGACAGGTAGAGATCACAAGTATGCAGAGAGGCAGACAGAGACAGAGAGGAGGAAGCAGGCTCCCCGCCGAGCAGAGAGCCAGATCTGGGGCTCGATCCCAGGACCCTGAGATCACGACCCGAGCTGGAGGCAGAGGCTTAACCCACTGAGCCACCCAGGCGCCCCAATAAAAATAAAATCTTTTTTAAAAATTACAAAAAAAAACCACCCTGTGGCTACACTAGTATCAGACAAAAAAAGGCTCTACATCAAAAACTATTTAAGAGAAAGGAGATTATATAATAATAAACGGGCCAACACACCAAGAAGGTCTAATAATCGTAAGCATAAATGTACCAAGTATCAGAGCTCCTCAATGAAGGAAGCAGACACGAAACCAAACGGAGGAGCAGAGAGCAACATGAAGTCCCAGGAGATTTCCATGCTCCACTTTCAAGAATGAACAGAGCCATCAGACAGAAGATCGAAAAGGAAGCAGAGGATATAAACAACAGTGGACCAAGGGGACCTAACAGACAGATCCGGAACATTTCACCCCACAGCAGCAGCATATACAGCCTTCTCCAGTAAACATGGAACACCCTCCAGGACAGATAACACTCTAGGCCACAAAAACAAGATGAAATCAGAGGGAGACAAACCGCAAGAGACGCCTGACTCTAGGAAACAAACTGAGGGCTGCTGGAGGGGACGTCATTGGGCAGATGGGATAACTGGGTGATGGGCACGTGACAGAGTGAGCACTGGCTAGTGCACAAGACTGATGAGTCACTGACCTCCACCTCTGAAACAATAATGCATCATATGTTAACTGAATTTAAGTAAAAATTTTTTAAAAGAAAAAAACAAATTTTAAGACACTAAAATTATAGAAAGTATCCTTTTTGATCACTATCCCACAAGTATGTGGAAATTAAACAACGCTCTTAAAACAACCAGTGGGTCAAAAAAGAAATCATAAGAAATTAGAAAAGACCATGAGACAAATGAAAACAAAAAACACAGCATACCAAAACTTAATGGGATGAAGTGAAAGCCGTGCTCAGAGAGAAGTTTATAGTTGTAAACACCTATATTAAAGAAGAAAGACCACAAATCAACAATCTAACTTTATAGCTACAGGGACTAGAAAAAAAGCTAGCAGAAGGAAAGAAATAATAAAGACCAGAGCAGAGATAAATGAAATCAAGAAGAGAAAAGCAGAAAGAAAAAAAAAAATCAATGACACTAAGAGTTGGTTTTCTTAAAAGATCAATAAAATTGACAACCCCTTTGGTAGACTAAGAAAAAAAAGAGGAGATTCAAATAACTGAAATCAGAAACGAAAGGTGGGACATTACAACTGATATCAGAAATAAAAGGACATGGGCCAACTGGACAACCTAGAAGAAAAGACAACCTACCAAGGCTGACTCATGAAGAAACAGAAAATCTGAACACGCCAATAATAAGTGACTTGAGTTGGTAACCAAAGACCTCCCAACCAAGGAAAAGTCCAGGACCAGACGGCTTCACTGGAGAATTCCACTGAGCATTAATTCCTTCAGAAGAATTAGTATCATTCCTTCTTAAACACTCCAAAAAAACTGAAGAGGACGGAGGGCCTCCAAACTGATTCTAGGAAGCCAGCATAACCTCAGAAGTCAGAGAAAGATACTACGAGCAATGAAAGGGAAATGAGAGCTACAACAGATCACCGGAAACACGTACGTCGCATCCTTGTTAAGCGATGATGAAAAACAGCCTCCGTCTAACATTTCAGAAGGTAAATATGAGCTGGAAAATCCTGCCCCAGATCTTCTCAAGCAGAATTGAGAAAACTCACTATCCCCATCTGTGACTACTCAGGTCACACGGGATGTATCTCAGTTCGGTGGGTAGAAATACTACGACACAAATCAGAGGTCACACCCAAAGGCAGAAAGGCAGTTCTCAGAAAGTACAAAACAAGACCTCAAGCAAAGAATGAAGCAAGAGTGATATGAAATTTCATCCATAACCCTTCATTTTTATAAGAAAAATGTATTAAGTCTTCATATGTCTACCTTGCATCCCTAAATTTTTTTTAAAAGATTTTATTTATTTATTTGAGAGAGCAAGAGAGAGCATGTAAGAGAGGAGCAGAGGGGGAAGGAGAAGGAGAGAGAATCCCAAGCAGACTCTGTGCTGAGTGCAGAGCCCCATGAGCGGCTAGATCCCATGACTTCGAAACCACAATCCGAGCCGGAACCAGGAGTCTTGGACACCCAACCAACCAAGCCACCTAGGCGCCCGTCCATCCCTAAATTTCTAAACTTCACCATATCTGAAGGGAGAGTTCATCTTCATTTCTAGGGTTTATCCCCAATGGCTAGTCTAAGGGATAGCGTAAGTCAAGCAGAACGTGCTCCCAGCCCGTGGGTTTACCCTTGAGCCCGCAGCTGGGAGGGAAGACGTGTACTCGAAGACCACAGAAGGGCGGGGCGCCAGAGCAGTGAGGGAACAGACTCAGCACCAGAAGTCTTTTTTTTTTTTTTTTTTTTGAAGATCTTGTTTATTTACTGGACATTGGGAAAGAAACAGTGAGAGAAGGAACACAAGCAAGGGGAGTGGGAGAAGGAGCAGTGCTAAGCAGGGAGCCCAATGCATGGCTCGATCCTAGGACCCTGGGATCATGACCTGCGCCAAAGGCAGATGCTTAATGACTGGGCCACGCAGGCGCCCCAGGAAGTCTCTTCCAAGAGCATGGGCTGCCCACTGTATCAACGGCAAGAGGGACACCTAGGGTGATTCCATGCAAGACTCATTTATGAATCACCTACTGTATATAAAAGATCATGAGGCACAATGGAGAACTCGAAAACAAATAGGACCAGCAGCCTTCTATCCATGAGCCGGTAATTTAGAAGAAGGAAGGGGGGCACCTGGATGGCTCAGTTAGTTAAGTGTCCAACTCTCGGTTTCAGCTCAGGTCATGATCTCAGGGCCATGAGATCAGATCCTGCTTGAGATTCTTTCCCCTTCTCTCTCCTTCCCACTCTCCTCCTCCCCCTGCTGGCACATACTCTGTCTCCCTTTCTCTCTCTCAAATAAATAAAACCTTTAAAAGGAGGTGGAAGGTTCTCCAAACTGTAATACAGAATGGGATAAGCTTCAAACAGAGGTAGAAATTGTTACAAAAGCACAAGGAAGAGAAAGGGAGAAATTTCTATTTCACTTCCCCAGGAATAGAGTGAAGCCTTGAAGACAAGAGACGTCAAGAGAGATATGAGGGGCCCTTTACATGGGGCGGGGGCGGGGAGGAGGCTGGACCAGCCTACAGAGGGCAAGGGGTATGCAGCCTACAGTCGGGACACAGAAAATCCCTTGTGGTGGGCAGAATACAGGGATATGCTGGGGAGTGGGCAGTGAGGCTCTCAGCAAATCCTCAGGCAAACACGGAAAGCTGTAAGGGCCTCCAGGGAACTCCGGTATTATTCCCGAGGCGAACAGAAACTACCATTTCTGGAAGAACGTTAAGGTCTGTTGTAAGCGAAGCTAACCTGTGTGCTTTCCGAGAAAGCACCACGGAGCCACGAGCGGTCTACGTACCAGTGGATCACTGATGATATCTCTCCAAAGGTGGCACACGAGGCTCACGTTCCAGTAGAGATCCTCCACGGGGAGGAAGGCGAAGATGTGCCGGAGGACCTCACTGGGCAGGCTCCAAATGTGGCTCTGGAGTTCCTGGCCAGGCAAGGTCCCCAGAAGCCCATAGTAAGAGTCAGGAATGGGATCGGGCCCAATGTCCTCCACCTCCTGGCTGGGTTCTCCGGGCTCTGTGGAGCGCCATGACAGAGAGTCCTCGGTTTCTTGCCTGGCTTCCCTGGGTCTTGCTCCCGACGGGGACAAACGATGCCGTGGAGTCTTTCTAGAAACTCCATCCCACTGACTGGTCCCTGTAGCTTGATTCCGAGACCGCTTCCTCGCAGGCAGAGCGGACCCTGACGCGCCCAGTCTTGCTTCTCCATCACCCTCCTGAGGCAGGGCACAGTTGCTCTCTGCAGCAAAGATCATGTCCCCCTCCAAGTCCTTAGAGGTGTCCTGGCCCACAGAACTGCTTTTGGCCATGTCATTGATGCACTGCTGCCGGGCGGCTGGGAAGAACTCAGTGTTGTACCCTTGACATCCTTGACCTGCATGGAGAACCCAAACACAGTGAACAAGATGGGAGGGACCGCGGACCCACCGCTGATCCACAGGAGGGACGCTGATTTTAATTACGTACATTAATAGAGAACAGAGACAAGGACATAGCTACCACTCAACTGATTTTATATATGTATTTTAATCCAAAACGTATTCTCTATTTGGCCCTACCACGTACTCAGACACATGCATGGAAGAGACAGACACCAGTCTCCAGACGGTCTGAGGAGCACGGTCTGCTTTGCAGTATGTACAAACTGAACACCCGAGTGGACAGACAGAAGGTCAACGACTCCTCACACAGACACACCCACTTATGAGAACTCACGTCTCCTGCCTTACTTGTACAACACAAAATCTAAGTTTGCTGAAGTAGACAAGAAAATGCTTTGGGTTCTCAGGATTCAGGAAAACCTACTCTTTGCCTCAGTTAAAACCCTTGTGATTTATTTTTATCTCCTCCTGTGAAGCTGACACAGTCACTGATTTTAAAATAAGAAGAAGGGAGTCAGAATTCTCGTCCTAGGATGCGGGTGGGACCTAACCCGTCCACACATTCCTTCAATGGGCCTTCATTCAGAGCCCGGGATTCTGAGACAAACTGAAAGTGAAATGGCCTCTACGGTCCCTGATCTCAGACTCTCAGGCACTTAAGGGAGTTCAAGTGGTGATTTCACACATCACCACCGTATTCTTACGCCCTATTGTACAATGCCAGTCAAGTGTTTAAGCGCCTTATCGATATATAACAAAAGACACGGTCCTGCCCGAAGTGGCTACAGCTGGAATTCTTCCTGTGGAAAATAAGAGAGTGGAACAAGACTAGGATTAGCCTCTAATGGAATTCATAGGATTTAGTATTTTTTTCTCGGTTAGAGGAAAAAACTGTAACTGGTTCTAGGGCAATCTGATAGAAACCCAGGGCTTGAAGGCAAGAGGCCGGGTGAGATCCTACTAATTGTGGCACTCGATGGCACCGACACCCACAGAGCCTGCACGTGCTCTGGGCCGGGACTCCACACGGAAATGTACACACGCTGACCAAGTCTTTGTCAATGAACTCACGACACAGAGAAGCTGCTTTCTACACACAGAACAAACAAAATACCACCACTGAGTTTAAAACTGCCTCATACATGGGTTACAGTAGTTCCAAAAAGTGACAAACACGTATTACGATAGTTACAGATGACTAGGTAAGATTTGAGTTGGATTCTGAAATTCAATATATCAAAGGGAACTAAGGCAATCAGGACTCTCCTGATGGGTATTACTAACAAAAGGAGGCATTCGTTTGGCACCTAAATGGGTAATAAGAAAAACTGAAGTCCCAGAAGTAGAATTTGCATGTAATTAATATTAAATGCCACGTGACAGCAAGTCCAAGCTTGCGTCCATAACAGTAACAGGGAAACTTTTCATGGCAGGTGTCTGAGTGATGGGTCAGAAAATGGAACTCAAGGATATTAACTTGACACTGTATGTTCCAGCTGATTTGGAAGAAGTAACACCTGAAGGCAAGGAGAAGGGTTCCTGCAACAGCTGGACACGAGGTGACAAAGGGCACAGTCCGCCATGAAAGCATGGCATGGGGGCATTCTGGAGAAAACTAATGGCACAGAAAACTAATGCGCTCAGTGACAGACCATTGGAGTAGGGACATCACACAGCTCTAGGGAGGAAGACCATGACGCTGGTGCATGTCTCCCACCACACTGTGGTAAAGCAAGCCAATGCAACTTGTTCTGCCACGATTCCCTGGGGCTTTGGCCAACCGCTATCAGGGGATGCCATTTTCATGGAAACTCACACATAATGAAAAACGTGTCCAACTATCACAAGAGGACTAAAAATCACAGCAGCAATATTTACAAATACCAGGAGAGAGTCAAAAGTCACACACACTACAGATTCAGAAATGCAAGGTATTTTTGGAAGACATACCCCTAGTCCCTCTTTTTGTTCTGGGTCTAGGATAGAGACCATGGTTCGGGTCTCTGTTGGTCCATCTTTGACAGAAGGGCTGAGTCACAGCCAAGTGACTCCGAGCCAAATGTTGGCAGTCGATGGCTGTAAGGTGCTTCCGCTTAAACCGTCTCACTGTTTGGTACCAACGGGCAGAAGAAATGGGACACTCGTTAGTCATCACCAACTCTCCAAGTGAGCAAACAGCTTATACTTAATTTTCAGGAATCTACTGACTGTGGACCACCCCAGCCAGCCCTCTCCTTCTTCCCTAAATTCCTACCCACATTTAGTCATTTCCTAGTCTCTTAGCATTTCCTCCTTAGAATTTAAAAATCCTAAAATAAGATCCTAAAATGATTGTTTTTCTTTACTAAACCTCCTGGAAGCCCTGATCATGAACTGTTTATTCAAAAAGAGGTTACCACTAATGCTTAAGTTGGGATCCAAGATCTTTTCTCTGACTTTATCCAGGCCATTTATGTTCCCACAATAACCGTAAGTATTTTAGGGTTGGCTTAGCTTTGTAAAAATAAACTCATTCATCGTCCCCGGTATATACTAGCTTCTCCAGGTCTCAGAAGCACAACGCAGTGACTAATGAACAGTCCCTATAAAATCCCAGAGGGCCCCCCCCATGTACGCATCTCAGCCCCCAGGGCATCTCTGTACTGGCACTGATGTAAGGAGACAGGACTGATGCCCCCAAGTAGAAGAGAATCAAATCCACTCTCGAGGATCTTCAAGAGGAGGAATTTTCATACCCTCCCTTGGCAACGCATTAGAGCAGCAACTGTACCTAGAATTCTGTCTCAAGAGTACTGACATATGTAGTTTTATATTCATCATTTTCTATCAGGTAATTCCTTTTCATATTTAACCAAGACTTCATGTTTCTGTATCTGGGAACACATGTACGATCTAGCTTCCTCCTTATGGCACTAAACAGAACGGTTACACTACATGTTCAACATTCTGAACAGGTACACTTAGAAAAGAAAGCAAAAGTAAAGAAAGGACAAGAACAGCTATAACAGAATCAGAGTCATCCCTTACAGAAGACGGTCAAGAAAGAATAAAATCCATTCCTGTCAGTACCACGTTTTCGCAAGTCCTAAAATAACTCGAGCCAACGCTAGTGTCAGATGCCGGAATCTCACTCGACATTTCAGCACGAAAATGTCTAAAACCAAGTCATGGATGAGCATAACCAGCATGATTTACATTTTTTTTTTAAATCATGAATCCCTCTCGGCCCTTAGCGTCTTCAGAAACGCTCCTTCCAAATTTCAGCTCATTCTTTCAAGGTTTAAACAGAAGTTGTGGAGAAAAAAAAAGTCTTCATGAATATTTTAAGACTTTAAAACAATGATTCCTACATGCAAAAATAGTTGTACAAGCCCCTCTAAAAGGATGCTAGAGACCTTCTACTACGTGGATTTAGAAACTAGAGGCAGAGACAGAACCGTGCAGGGCCAGAGCTGTTTCTACAAACACGGCCAGAGGGATCGAGGCAGCAAGTGGAGCGAGAGGAAGGGGCCCTGGTGCGAGCCCTTCACCCACCACACGGCACCTGCTGGACCCACCAGCTCACTCACTTCTCCAAGACTCAGCGGCATTATAATGCTTAAGTGAGAAAATACACCCACCAGTCCCTGAACTAGAGAACCCCACCCAAATACAGCCCTCTGCTCACTCTGCTTAACAAAGCTTAGATCTGACCAGTTTACAGAAAACACTGAAATAACTTTCAAATTATAAAGATGCCACCTAATGGGAAGACATGAAGTGCATCAGCAGTCCGATCACAGCCACATCTGTATTTCTGGGAACGTCTTAAAAAAAAAAAAAAAGGTAATATATCTTAATCACTTACTATGAACCAAAAATATCCCCTCCAGTACAATAGTTTGGTAACTGATTTTTCTGTTGCTGTTGAACACATTCCTTGACCCTAAACGAAGAGTCTTATTCACACTTAAAAAGGCAAAAAATGAATACGCACTCTGTATACATTAGAAAAATAAAAGGTATTTGAAATTTTCTACATTGAAAAAAATAAGCTTAAACTCTATTCTCTTTTTATATAAAAGACACAACTTTACCACTTCTGCTTCAAACTCCTCGTATTACAAAGTCAACAACCTAACTATTTTGCCTGAATGGGGACCGGAGGTCAGAATGGCAAAAAGTTATAAGGTAGAGCTACAGTGACCCTTCCAGAATACCGACAAATCCCGGCCCCTAATTCGGGTCCTCCAAGTGCACAAGGTTCATCTTACAGCAGCAGCTGCAGAATTCCAACCAATAAACCCACTAACACTGTAGATCCCAAATACGTGCCTGGTCTTTGCTTCTCTGGCTCTTCAAATATCCCCAGCTATTTCAGAACTGGCAAACAAAACATCTAGAATTAGAACAGGAGATAGGAGCAAAAAGCTACTAATAGGCACTGTCTTATTTAAGGAAGGTGAAGGTCTAGAGACAGTGGGGGCGGGGGCGGTGGGGGCGGGGCGGGGGGGTGCCTCAGTCAGTGATGCGTCTGCCTTCGGCTCAGGTCATGATCCCAGGCTCCTGAGACCAAGTCCCTCATTGGGCTCCCTGCTCAGTGGGGAGCCTGCTTCTCCCTCTCCTGCTTCTACCTCTCCCGCTCCCCCTGCTTATGCTTTCTCTGTCAAATAAATAAATAAACTCTTTAAAAAAAATAAAGAAAGAAGGTGAAGGTCTATTGCCAAACTGGCCTGGAGAGGAAAACCCATCGTGGATAAAAATCACAAAGGAATAAGATTAACATCAAACCACTCAAATTCATGCAATCCCAGGGCCTTGGGGCCAGCACAGACCTGCTTAGCTTACTGGGATGAGTCAGGTAACACAAGACGTCTAAAAGGCAATAGAGACATAGAACCGACGGGAACACTGGCGTCAGTCAAGGTTTTAGATGCCCACGCAAATCTACAATACACCCCTAAATTTGGCTGTGGCAAACTGTTAAACAAGACAGTAGCTGACAGCAGGTGTGTAAAGAAGTACTTCTTCATAGAAATGCCACGCACCCTAGAACTTTTTCTGTAAAAATTACGTAAGAATGGCTTTATCCCAGCCCATCCCAGCCCTCCCCAGCCAACCATCCGTAACCCCGATGCCATAATGCAAATGTGGGAGGCCCTGACAACGACCACCAACTGGGGGGGAATGTCTTAACCCCACGCCAGCATCCTCCAAGCAGATAAGGTACTATTCTGTCTTTTCTGACTGTACCCTGTGAACACACAGCACAGTACTAGACACATGGCACCTGCAGAGCCAACACTAAGAGAGGAGAAGAATGAGAAGAGAGCAGGGAGCGTGGTAAGGCTGGGTGGCACGGGACCCTACGCTCCAGAAGGCTAGGAATTTGCTGCAGAGGGAACCTGGCAAGGGGAAGGGGAGACCACACGAGAGAGAACATCAAAAACACCCAAAAGGAATTATTTTTGGAAAAGTAATTATATGGATAGGGTATGCTCTTATTTACATATTTAGTTTGCAAAATACATCAGAATCTTGAATCTCTGTTGAGAAGATGCAATGTTTGCAGAAATCTTACAAAGGCACAAGAGCAGAAGAAAGGCGTAACAGGAGTGAGCAGAACACAGTCCACGGCTTCCAGAGAGTTCGCGTAAATTCCCATAGATTCTGGCACACAGCCATCACGGAAGGAGCTAAGGTTAAGAGCAGAAGGAGGAGGGGCCCCCAGGCTGAGTGATCTGGCTTCTGGGTATTGTCCCCGGAAGTGGTGTCACCTCAGCCACCTGTGACTGCTAACCTGGGAGGCAGAGCTACCACTTTCATTGGATTTCCGTATCAAAAGTTACTTTTCCGACTTCAGCGAGAGATCAGAAAAACTAGACTGCATTTTATCTGACTCTCAGACCTCTGAGAGATGAAGTGCTTCATTCACTCAACTGGGAGCCAGAGCCCTGTGTCCGTCTGCCTCCGGAGTCACACAAACCACGGAACTGTGGTTCGATTCGTCCTCTGCTGGGCAGGTGTACTCAACACTTAAAAGCCTTGATTCCCTTATCATTAAAGAAGAGGACGACCATGACCCACCACACTGAATTCACTGGACGGCCGAGGCTCAAATGAGACGATACAGATGAAAATACTTTAAGACATCCATATCGAGGCTGACGGAACCGCCGGGCTACACTGTCAGAATGACACGTCCACCCCACCAGGCTCGGTGTCTCCTTAAAGGCGCATGAGTTTTATCTTAACAGTATGAATGTTCTGGTGAAATTAAAAAAAAAATAGTACAGCAAAATGCTAACCACCCTTCTATTCTTATGAACATACTTTTAAACCAACAGTTCCAGTGTAATGTCATCAAAAGAAAGATGCTCAAATGCGACGCCCTCCTCCCCAGTCACCCGGACCGCGTGGCATCCGTCCCTCCCCTAAATGCCAAGTGCACGGAGTCTCACGGGGCACATCTGTCGCTGCTAGAAGCTGCTCGGGATCCCTTCAGGAGCAAAGGGCAAGCGGGCTCCGTGGTCAGCGTGCAGTGAAAGGGACGGCGAGAGATCAGGGTCCCTCGTGCGCTTTCTGAGCCGCGTGAGGCCCCAGAGGTGTGAATGTCCTCTGTACCCACGCGGGTGTTCTGTACCCTCTAAGATACTGTCCCACGGTGACTAATAGAAATCTGTCATCCCCCTCATGTGTCAGGACTGGAAAAAACTGAGGACGCACGAAAGCCATTTGGTCAAGCAGAACTGTGCCCATTACCATACTGCTTTTCCCGTGACGGCTTTCTCACAGCAGGACGTCTCTGTGACCCCCGCTCTGCTGGGCCCCCTTTCAAGAACCCACAGCTCGGGAGCCCAGCAGAGCCTCAGGTTCCCGCCCCGACTTCAAAGCGGTGATCGCCTGCAGTGATTATTACCTGTAACGCATCATCGAGTCTTCCCCTCGATGACCGGCTGATGACCGGCCAATGACCGGCTGATGACCGGCCGTCCGGTGTAGGCCCTGCCTCCAGGCCACCCTGCCTTGCAGGCCCACAGGCCCAGGCCTCCCCTGAGCTACAGCTGTTCTCAACCGCTCCTGGACCAGAAGGCCCTAGAAGGCTGGCAATGTGTCTCACCACCTTATCCCCCAAAGCTCTTAAGATAACACTCTGCAAGTCACAGAGCCTGAGGCACTTGTTGAGTGAGAAGCACAGTTAAGATTCCTTGACTCTGTTCTCGTCAGTCAGCTTCATTCCAGAAGCGTTACTGCAAAACAACTTACAAAACAAGTCACAGAAAGTGAAACCGAGCGCTCTGGGTTTTGTGGCAAAGACAGTGTTTCTCTTCTTCCACGGCACACAGCGGGTCTACACGTCTCTGGCCTGACCAGTTAGGAGGTCACTGACGGAGCTCGAGCCAGCGGCATGCAAATAAACGGATGGGTGCTGCTTGCAGGCCTGGCCCACAAATCCTCTCCGGCTTGTACCTCCATCCTCTGACCCCCTTCCAGTTAATGGGGAACTTGACCCCCCCAGGGCATCCTTAGAGGCCCCACATTCAAAACGGAAGCAACTCCAGCCGCCTGGGTCCTTGGATTACTGCTTCAAAGCGGGCCACTCCCCCCTACTCTCCAACACACACACACACACACACACACACACACACACACACACACAACCTGGAACCACCTTAGATTGTCCTGAGGTGGAGACATGAACTTTGATGGTCATTACATGTTTGGATCTATCTGCTACTGTAGCCAAGCCTTCTCTAAGCATTCCAGGATCATTGGAAATTGGTACCAAGTTAATGTCTTTCTTTCCCTATCATTGCTAATCAGAATTTCCAACAAAAAGTCCAACAAAAACTTACAGGTTACAGACCTAAATGGACAGGATGAAGACACTAAGTACGCACAGTTCCTAGACAGA
The DNA here is from genome assembly GCF_963455335.1 of Martes martes. Taxonomy (NCBI): domain Eukaryota; kingdom Metazoa; phylum Chordata; class Mammalia; order Carnivora; family Mustelidae; genus Martes; species Martes martes. The sequence continues at coordinate 137,604,817 of NC_137895.1, forward strand.
AAGACTGTTAAGTAACTGCTTAAAAAAAAAAGAAAAGAAATCGGGGCACCTGGGGGGCTCAGTCCATTAAGCATCTTCCTTTGGCTCAGGTCATGATCCAGGGTCCTGGGATGAGCCCCCCAGCAGGTTCCCTGCTCAGCTGGGGGTCTGCCTCTCCCCCTGCCTGCCATTCTGCCTGCTTGTGCTCGCTCTCTCGCTCTCTGTGTCAAACAAATAAATAAAATCTTAAAAGAAAGAAAGAAAGAAATCAAGGTTATTGTCTAGGACGAAGTACCTGACCAGACAGACTGCTCCTAGTAAGAACCAGAGAGGGCAGTTTTGCTAACTTACTTACTGAGTCACCTAGCCTCATCTTGTTAGTTCCCCACAAGCCTCCCACTTTTCTCAGAGGGGCTGTGAAGACGGACGAGTGGGCACTTTCCCTCTTGGGTTTCCTATGGAGACAGCAGTGCGGGGCAATGTGGTCCAACCCCGCAAGGATCCCGGTGCTTCACAGGCCGTAAGACCTAAGGGCCCAGTTTAACCAGTTAAGGTGTTATTTCCCAACTTTAGCCCTGCAGAAAGTATTCACTCATGCCAGGAAGCCCTGTGCGGTAATAAAACCACCCTGGCTCTGAGATGCTTGTAACAATTACCTGCAAAACTATGTATTTAATATGCATCATATGCAAATTGTATTACCAGAGTGTATTTTACTGTTATTAATTTATCGTCAACTGTCTGTGTGGGTATTAACATGTCTTCCACTCTGGACTGAAAGCTCTGTCATCCGGCAGGAGGCAGGAATGAGGGACTCACTCAGCCCAGCACCCAACACACTCAGTTCCGTGGGTCACTGGTGATCAGACGGACAAACGAGCGCCACACCGCTGCCCGGCTTCCCTCCACAGAAGCTGGGTTTTTCCTTGGCCTCGAAACCCTACACGACCTGACAGCTCCTTGCTGCCTCACGGCTCCAGGAGCTCCTGCACACACCCTCCCCGGAACCCACTGGATCCCACGACTGGGCCACGCCAGAACCGCGGCTCAGAGGAGGTTTGCTTGCGGGCGATGGCACTCAGCGTTTCTGACTCCCCACAGGCAGAGTTCTTTCTCCTGGAACATTCCGCCTTCCATATCCAGAAAGCTTTAACGCAGCCTCTGAAAACAGTCAGGCTTAATTTCTAGGTCACTTTTTCTCATCGTTGCGAAATGTCATAACCGAAGACTTAATAACAAGCGAGTATTTAGAAACCGTCACTGCGAGGAAAATAATCACTAACTCCAGTAAGCTCAAAATGGAAAAACTTCAAAATATTGCGTCCCCAAGCACTGCAAGAAATAAACGCAGAACAAAGATGCTGTGGTTCTGGCTCCCTTGAAGGAGGTGCCTCCCATGGCCACGTCCTGCTCGTCTAGAAACCCCAAAGGCCTAGCCTCGCAGGCCTGATATTCCTCAGATCGTCTCACCCCTGCAAACGCCCGCTCCTCCCCAAGAGACAGCATTCACTTAGGGCACACAAGGATGGAGATGCGGGCTTCGAACAAGGATAAGAATGGTGAAAAGAAAGGAAAAACAAGAAAATGTTACTCACAACCTAGAGTATATTTTTATATATTTGAAAGGCTTGTCCTTCTGTCAATTCCACGTTCCGCTTTCAAGCTGTTACGATATCGTAGGTTCATTACAAACACCACGAGGGCTTCCTCTCTTGGTATCTCTGGTGTCATAGGCTGAACACTCACTAGCGCACCAAACGGCAAAGATTTTGCCTGTCCATGAGGCGGCAAGTAAACAATCACAAATCACCAAACATCAGGCAAACTGTGCTACAGAGATATACACACAGGAAGTGCTGAGAGTCAAGGCAACACATTAGGGACGTTGAAAAAGACTTCAGGAAGAGTTCAGCCTCAGAAGACGAGGAGGGTTCAGTAAGGCAAAAGAAACACTACGTACAAAGCACAGAGAACTAGCACAGCATTGGTGCAGTGGAAAGTCAAATTTCATTAGAACAAGAGGTTCACAGATCCGGGACAAGGCTGGAAAAGGAATCTGAAGGCACAGATTGTAAAGGTCCTTAAATAGAGCACTAAAGGCATGGGCTTTACCACATAGGCGACTCGGGGCATCATCTAGCTTACCAGCAGCGCTAACACGGGAGTCAGATTCATGCTCCGTAGCGGTCTTCCTGGAAGCTGGGTAGGGGGTGGGTGGACGCAGAGGCCGCAAGGAAAATCAGACAGAAAGTCAGTTCCCTGACCAAAACAAGAGTTGGGAAAGGCCTGAGAGCAGCAGCAGCAGCAGAAATAGAGAGAAGGGGAACCGGAAGATCAACACGTCTTCTTCGACCAGACTGAAAAGAACCATGAAGAGGAGGAGTGACAAAGGTAAGTGACATTTCAAGCGGGAACCCAGAGGTCATGTCATTAACGACATTAAGGAGTCAAAGACAGTGTTTTTGTTCTACTTGCTTTTTCCTGGAAGGAGAAGATGAACGTTTCCCTGTTTTGAAAGCAGTTGTTTGTTTTGCTTCATTTTAAATTTATCTGTGGGATGCCGGGTTAAGCTCCAGGGAGAACTTTGAAATAGGAGACTGGTCCTCAAAAGGCACATGAGCGACAGTTGAAGCTGTAAGTTGTAAGATGCTGGGAGATAAATTTCTAGGAGTCAGTGATTTCCAAGCCAGAAGGGCAAAGACAGACTCCAATTCAGTCTTCAAATAAAATCCACCTACCAAGGGTAGAGGGATATGATAAGCAGAGAAAAGATGACGGCAGCAAAACTGAATTCACAGTTCTATGACCAATACCAACAGTGTTCACACACTCACAGACCACAAAACACACCAACAATCAGGACACCGATGACCGTAGCTGAATGCTACAGGAACACCAAATACAGCGTATGAGAAAGGAGAGAACACAGCCACGTAGCAAATCCCAATGCCAATACTGACTCCACGAGCCACGAGACACTAAAAGGCAGACCACAAATTCCAAAAGCCTGCAGAAAAGAAAGAGGCAGCCCAACTGGGAAATCAGCAAGACGCAAGCACAGCTCCATCTGTCAGCTCACTGTACAGATCCCTCCCCTCCATACCAAGCTTTTGATCTAGAAAAACCACAAGGGCCATGATCAGACGCGTATACCTTATCATCTAGTTATCTAAAAGGGGATACAGAAGCTACGTTCCTAAAGAACACAGGAGAGGATTTTCACTGAGGGTACCAGGTAAGTAACCAATCACCTGGATTTGAAATATTCTTATCGTGGACCCATGGGTCCCCGTTTTCTTTTTAAAAACAGGGAAACTGGAGACATAAGGAAAAAAAAAGAAGGTGGGGTCTTTTGTAATTAGGAGGGGGCTGGGGAGCAAGAGCAGCAAAAAAAAAAAAAAAAAGTTACAAGATGCTCAGTTTCCACTGGCACCAAACGAACAGCCACCTAACAGCAACGTTGGGCGTGTTCTAAAACTCCGTGCATTTCGAAATACTTTTATGCCTACCCTTTGCTGAAGTGGCAAGATATAATGGAACAATAATTCCGGCAAAGCTGATCCTGGACCCAGTTCTGTCTCAGTGCCTACCTATATTACTTAGTAAATTAACCAAATCCAGTCTGCTCATTAGTGAAATGAGCTTGTTTGCATGGGTCCATACCAGAGGCCTCCTTTCCTTTTATCTCCCTTAATTTACAGAGCGCAGTGCCAGGCCCCAGCAGGCACTCACTAGGTGCCACCGTCCTTTGTTCCAGAGGACTCTATTACCTTTAGCTCCATGGGAAAATCACTAACTTCTTGAGGCATCCATTTCCCTGCCGGTAATGATGCCTCGCAGGGCTGTTTGCAGATTAATGAACGACTCTGTAAACCATACAGCGCAACACAAAATGTAAAGCCCAACTGCTTCCCGGCCTGGCCAACAGTAGCAACTTTGGGACTGAAAACACCAGGAGGTTTGAACGACTCGTACCCGGTGAGACCTGGCTAAGAACTCAGCACCTGCCCTAGTCCCTCCCATCACCCCCTTCAGCTTGCTGAGATCTCAACGTTCTCTGCACGAGCCGAGCTCAAGGCCTTCCCACATCACCCTGATTTTCTTAATATTCAGAGAAGGCGGACTCCGATGAGGGAGTCGGAAGAGGACGCGATCAAATGACTCGCCCAAGGTCAAAACACCACAGTAGAAAAGGAAATGCCGACTTGTCAGCCACCGAGGCCACGTCCCCCGTGCCTCCTTCGGCAACCGACGGGGAACGACCCGCTCCCCGCTTCCCCGGCGGCAGGACGCAGTGCGGGGGCGCCCCCCGCCCTCCTTCGTGCACGCCCCGCCGAGCCCCTCCAGCCCGGCCGCCCGCGGCGGACCCGAGCTCCTGCACCTCTGCGCTCGCCCCGGGCCCTCAAGCCCCCCGAGGACCTGCTCCCGCCCCGCGAGGCCGGACCCCCGCTCAGGACCCCCAGAGCTTAAGTGTCCACACGGCAGGGCCCCGCCCGCGCGCTCCCTGCCACGTCCGCGGCCTCACGCACTATGGCGCTCCGAACCGGGCCTCCCGCCGCCGCCGCCGCCGCCGCCGCCGCCGCAGGGCCCGGGCCGCCCGGCCTCCCAGTCCCAGCGTCCCCAGGACAGCGTCCGCCGGAGCAGGCCGCGGACTTCCTCCGCCAGCTCCGCCCTGGCCGCAGCCCCGGGAAGAGCCCGCCGCCAGGGCAGACGGACTGCTCGCACGTCCAATCGGAACGGCACGCGGAGGGGGCGGGCTGACGGACTGCTCCAGCGACCAATAGGAGCGCGCTCGCCCAGGGGGCGCGGCTACCGCCAGCGGGCCCCGCCCCGCCCGTGCTTCCGCTGGGGCCGAGGAGGCGAGTGGAAACTTTCCCAGAGTTCCTCCGAGCGCCCGCGGACCCGGGGAGGGGTCGCGGCGGGGCGGAGGGGGCCGGCGGAGGTTGGGCGAGGGAGGGGCGGAGGGTGGGGACGCACGGGGCCCCACCCCCTCCCTGAGGGCCGGCGGCCGCCGGGAGACTGGAGGGCGGCGGTCCCGGTCCCTCTCGGGTGCCGCCCGGCGCCGGCTCCCCCTCCTCCTCGTCCTCCCCGCGGCGGGCGTCTGTCGGGCCGGGCGGGTCGTGCCGCCGCGCGCAGCGGACGCGGCCCGGGTCAGGCCGGGCGGCAGCTCCCCTCGCCCCTGGTGTGGCGCCCCCAGATGCAGCCCGGGCGGGCGGCCGCCTGGGAACGAGCGGGGGGCGCGTGAGCACGGCCGGGCCCGCCCCGCGAGGCGAGTGGTCCGCGGAGGGCCGCCCCCGCACGGGGCCGCGGGGGTCGGGGCGTCCCGGGGGCCGCGGGGGGCAGGGCTGGCGGCCCGCACGCCCCAGCCTCGGCCACCCGCGCCCGCGCCCATGGCTGCGCGCGGGGACCCGCGGCGGCTGTACCGGCTGGTGCAGGGAGGCCGGCTGTGCGCCCTGCGGGAGGAGCTGCGGGGAGCCGGGCGCGCGGGCTGCCCGGGGCCCGCCGGGGACAGCCTCCTGCACTGCGCCGCCCGCCACGGGCACCGGGACGTGCTGGCCTATCTGGTGGAGACCTGGGACATGGACATCGAGGCCGCCAACCGAGACTACAAGCGGCCGCTGCACGAGGCCGCCTCGCAGGGCCACCGGGACTGCGTGCTCTACCTGCTGGGCCGAGGAGCCGCCGTCGACTGCCTCAAGAAGGCCGACTGGTAGGTGGCCGGTTCCCGAAAGACCGCCCCCCCCCGTTCCCCGCAGAGTCACGGATCCCCGTGGACTTTTCCGCCTTGACACCGCCCTGGAGGACAGGTCAGCCTCCACGAACGGCGGGGTACCCTTGCGGGGTTAACTGTTCGCAGTCCTGTTCCAAACCCTTTCTTTCCCTTTACGGAACAGTCTGGAACGCGATCGAACCGTGATGGTCTGTGCTGCCTGCAGCCCGGGCCGCGCCGGGCTCGGTCATGACTCCGCCAGGAGCGCTGTTCTCACTTGTCCCTCTGAACAGAGGCTCACAGAAGGTGGCAAAGAAATGTTCAGGAAAGCCCCGTGTGCCCTCCCTCAGTCTCCCCAAAAGTTACCATCTCACACACCTACAGTGCAGTACCAAGACAAGGAACTGACATCGCCACAATCCGTGTATTTTACCGCTTCCAGGACGTGTGTGTGGTTTTATCTCACGAATAGCCTTGCGTGAGCACGGCCACAGACAAGACGTGCCGCAGTTACCATCACGCAAACCAACTGCACTTTGTTAGACGGACATCGTTTCTAGTACCATTGTGTGGGGCTCCTGGAAGTGATGAACATCCTAAGATTCATAACGTAGTGAAGTTCCTGCCTGCAGGTGATTTCTGATCTGATGTCACTATGAACCCCAGCAGCTAGAGGGATCGCTAAGTAAGGTGCTATTTTGCCCACTGGGGTGGGGGGTCAGCCCGCTTGATTGAGCACAAGCCTGGTTTTCTTCTGCTGCTGGCAAACTGGTCTAAAGACCATTCCAAGAGACGTAAGACCTCATACATGCCTCAGAACAATTCTGTGGCTAGGGGACTGGCCTCTCCGCAAAAAAAAAAAAAAAAAAAACATTAAAGAGGCAACGTACATTGGAGTGTGTATGTGGGAGGTGTGATTGCAGTGAGATTTTTTGGCCGGTTCTCACCTTTCTGGCTTTCTGCAATACCTTCCTGCTTTTTCAATCATCCTGCCTTGCTCAAGATTTATTCCCTCTATGAAGTCCTTCTGGAAGGTTCCAGCCTTCATTTATCTGGGTTCCTTCCTCTTAATTTCGCATTCATTCTCCTTACTACATCCCCCCCTCAAAAATATTGGTAATTAATATCATAGCAATCTTAGAAGACAGATCCTAGATGCAGCCTGTGAGGTCTCCTAGGTATAGTGAGTTCCCGCTGTGTGCCTGACATGGGTCCTAAACCCAGGAATCAGGAGGTAAATAAGATCTGCCCTTGCTTTCCCGGAGTTGTGTCTCCCATGTTTTGCAGATGAGAAACCGGAAGCTCACGGTATAGAAATGCCTCACCCAAGATCATTTATGAAAAGAGGAGGGCCAGAGCCACTTTCCTTGACATTAATGTAGTTTATTCCCGTAATTGTGGACACAAGTCAGTTCAGAAACATTGTAATCACACTGTCCCGTTTGGGTCACCAAAGTATCCTCCTCGTGGGTAGGCACTGTGTCAAATGTCCTTTTTTAGCCTTCTTTCAGCACACTTAATAAACAATTACTGATTAAAGTGAATGGAGTAAGTGCAGCAGAGTACCTTTTACACAAATATTATTCAAGACAGGGGCGCCTGGGGGATCAGCCGGTGAAGCGTCTGCCTTCCGCTCAGGTCATGTTCCCAGGGTCCTGGGATCGAGTCCCGCATTAGGCTCCCTGCTCAGTGGGGAGCCTGCTTCTCCCTCTGCCCCTCCTCCTGCTTGTGCTCTCTCTCTCTTTCTCCCAAATAAATAAATAAATAAAATCTTTAAAAAATATATTATTCAAGACAAACTGTCCATGGTTTTCATTAACTCAGTTTGTCTCTGTCTCAGTTTGGTCCCATAGTTTAAACTCGTCCAGAAGCAGGTTTGCCTCCTCAGTAATCCCCTCCTGCAGGCACGCCCACATCCTAATTCCTTTCCCTTTCTTATTTCTCCCAGAGCCTCATGGTGGCCAGAAAAGTTGCTGCTCAACACAGATTTCCTGCTTCTCAGACCCCCGAGTCCTCTAGGTTTTCCACCTCTGCCAAGGGCACGTGCCTTTCTGAACACCCAGCCGCACACTTCTAATATCTCAAATGCCCTTCCGTCTGACAGTTTGCCTGATTGGCCTTAGGACTCCTTTGATGATGGCCTGCACGAGGAAGAATCTGGAGGTGATCCAGGACCTCGTGGAACACGGCGCTGACCCACTTCTGAAGAACAAAGACGGCTGGAACAGTCTCCACATTGCCAGCCGAGAGGGCGACCCTCTGATCCTCCAGTACCTGCTCTCTGTTTGCCCCACCGCCTGGGAGACGGAGAGCAAAGTCGGGAGGACACCGCTGCACACAGCAGGTATGGCCGGGAGCTCTGCAGGGGCACAGGGACAGGTACGCAGCCCGCTCCCCCGAGCCCGCAGAATGCCTTCTAGTTAGGGGCACCCACAGGGCTGCAGGGGTCTCCAAACTAGCGGGCCAGGAATAAGGGCAGGTTTGGGGTATTTTGGCACAGAGTTTGTTCCTGCAGCTAATGGAACGTTATATCTGTCCTGTCCGCCCCAATTTGTTGGAAAGTTCATTCTGTTCTTCACTGTCTTTGAGCTTGGGCAAGGGACTTAGCCTCTTAAGCAAATTTCCTCATCCCCAAAATAATGTTGGTAATGATGCCCACGTTGCAGGGTTGCAGTAGAGGTTAAGGGACACGATGTATCTAAGTCCCTTGACACGCACTGAGTGCAGAACAAACAGGTATGGCTATTTTCAGGATCATGTTTACGTTGTCACTGTTACCTGCAGGAGGAAAAGAGACAGTATTTCCCTCTGTCCTCACTGATACCTACCATAGTGCTTATCCATTTAAATAAATCTAGGAACTTGTAATTGAGTACCTGCCTGAGTGTCTTTGACTTATCTTGATGATGTCAATAAAAATGTGGGATACAGCTAATTATCCTTAAATCTGAGTTACCTATTCGTAGGTCATTTTAGATTAGTGAAAAGCAGAAAGTGCTGTGATGGAAGACAACACAGATATCAAAGACCTCAGGAGTCCAGGTCAAGAAATTTAAAAAATGATCTGTAGCCTTCTGGATAGTACGTTGAATTAGAGTACAGGGCCTTGGTTTCTCAAAGCATCAGTACCTGTGACATGATATAGTTTGGGAACTATTATAGCTCCAGGGAGAAGTTAGGGACCAAGGAATTCTTTTTAAGTCTTGACAGGTGAGTAGAAGAACGTTTTTCTGCTATGAATTGTTTGACCAGTTCCCCTAGAAACGATCAGCCCCTAGCCATTCACAGAAGAGAGTGGAGAACAGATAGTTGAAATCTTTATTACTGAGTGTCGTTCTCTTTAGTAGGAGAATTACATTCCTGCTTATTTTGTCATGGATCATTATTAATATGTTTTACATTTCCTGGGCAAAAACTGACCGGCCCTAAGAATTTGCAGTACAACAGTGGAGGAAAGTTTAGGACTGAGAATTCGCCATGGACGTGCTCACAAAGACAAGATAGTCGAGTGTTGGCTAAGTGCCTGTTTAGTGAAAACATCGTCGTTACCACTTACCCAGCTAAATTTTTATTTTTCTAGGATGGTAACAGTGTCCCTGATTTAATTACTGTTTCCCATAAGTCCTAGCTAAAAGGCTGGGGCAGAGAGAGGCGGAAAGAGGAGTTTTATACCTGCACTGAACGCTCTGACTCTCCGCTCTCTTCTTCCAGCGATGCATGGCCATTTAGATGCGGTGAAGGTGCTTCTCCAGAGGTAAGAACAAAACAGCAAATAGAGGAAAGGATTCACTAATTGTGACAGTTAATGTCGATGCTACAGGAAAAGCTCAGAAAAATAGCTCAGAAAGAAAGTCAAGCACCCAAAGAGAGATGAACAAAGGACATAACTCGAAGAATATAAAACAAAAATCGCTAAGTAACATGAGAAAAGAAAAAAATCACCTGTGTATCTGCTCATTCGGCCAGTTTTCATATGCTCAGTGCCTTAGCACCCACTAAGCACTGTGCCAGATGCACGGGCTGCAAGAGAGGCTGGCAGGCACGGGTCCCCTCGTGGAGCTCACACACTGGCAGATGGGAGTCACCGTTCACACCCTGCGAGCCCGAGGAGAACAAGGAATCACGGGCTCCCTCCAGGAACATACGCCAGGATGACCCAACTTGACTTGGAGGGAGGAATCTTGGCCCCTGGGATAGTCAAGCTATGATCTGAAGGAGGCTGAGAGGGGGAGGCAGGGCCCCATTTCAGACAGAGGTGACAGTCCCCGTGAATGCTCGGAGCCAAGGGAAAGCCTGGTGCTGTAGCAAACGGAAGGTCCACGTGCGCTGGCGCTGTCAGGGCAGCAGGGCGAACAGGGCGCCGTGAGCAAAGGCGGACGGAGGGCGGACCCGGACGATGTGAGGACTTCAGATTTTATTGAGAGTATGCCATGCCACGGAAGGGTTTTAAGCAGAGTGAAGGGCAGACAGTAATAAGTTTGCATTTCTCAGAGATCCTCTGGTCGGGAAAGAGAGAGTGGATTGGGGGGGAGCAGGAGTGGGTGTTGCGAACATCGGGAGGCCGCTGCAGTTCACCAGGAGGGAAATGACGGTAGCTGGGCTATGAGCCGACTGTCGGGGTGAAGAGAAGGACGTGGAGGTCCTTAAGAAATGGAATCAATAGATTCAGGTGAATCATTTGATCACAGGAATGAAGGAGGAGACGTTAAGGATGACAGGCTTCTCGCTGAGCAACTAGGGATGGTGGTGGTGCCATTTGCTGGGACAGAGAGCACTGGAGGAGGAGCAGGTTTGCTGGGAGGATGGTAATTTCACTTTTAGATGTGATGAGTTGCGTGTCCCTGCGAGGCACCCACGTAGAGATGTCGAGCGCCCAGCTGCAGACAAGATCCAGAGCCCACAGGAGGGGTATGAGCTGAGAAGCGCACGCAGGCGTCATCGACCTAGAAATGACGACTGAACGTACGAGAGCGGAAGAGATTATCTGAGCCGATACTGAGTAGTAAGAAGAGGACAGAACTTCACGCAGTGCTGTGAGGTAGCAAAGGTCCTACTGTGGGTGGAGAGAAGACAGGCCTCCATGAGGTCATATCAAAGCTGTAATTGAAGTGAAGAAGGGAGAACCAGGGGCGCCTGGGTGGCTCAGTGGGTTAAGCCTCTGCGTTCGTCTCAGGTCATGATCCCAGGGTCCTGGGATCAAGCCCCACATTGGGCTCTCTGCTCAGTGGGGAGCCTGCTTGCTCCTCTCTCTCTTCCTGCCTCTCTGCCTACTTGTGATCTCTCTCTGTGTCAAATAAATAAATCTTTAAAAAAAGGGGGGGGTGGACAGGGAACCAGTGCTCCAAGCAGAGAGGATCGGCACATGCAAAGGCAGCAAAAAGCTGGGAAGCTGGAAGAAAAGATAATGAGCAAAAAGAGGGTGGGAGAGGTAGGACCATAACAAAGGTAGAACAGGTGGGAAGACGGGCCCAGAAGGTACGATGGATAGGACCCTGAAGGACAGAACAGAAGAAGAGAGGAGAGGTAGGAGAGGCAGAAGGTAGGTCAGGTAGGAGGCAGGACCAAGAAGGAAGTAGGACAGATAGGCTCGCAGAGGAGTTAGGAACGGGAGGAGGTAGGTCCACGTGGAGTTGGGACTGAGAGGAGGACCAGGAGATGGCAGGAACGGAAGGCGGCCCCCCTGGAGGCTGGAGTGGGAGAAAGGCCAGGACAGTGGAGGAGGCAGGAACGAAAAAGGCAGGATCGACGTGAAGGTGGGCAGGTGGGTGGCAGGACCGAGAAGGTGGGAAAAGCAGGACTGGGAAGGCGGTGGGAGGAGGAGGAGGAGCGGGAAGGAGGCAGGTGGCCCAGAGGAGCGTGGGGAGACGGGTAGATGCCGCATTATCCTGACCCCAGGGTCGTGAGGGTTTAGATTTTCCTCTGTGATTGGGAGATAAACGTCTCAGGGAGGACTGGCCATACCCACGGTGGTCCGGTGGCTGGGAGGAGGGTTAGCAAAGCAGGAGCCGCAGCAGGAGAAGTGGACCCAGAGCTGAGATTTTGGTGGCCGGTCACGAAGGGGAGACAATGCCCATAAGTGGGGTGAGGAAGTCCGAGGAGGAGCTGAGTTTGGGAGACAGGGACCGCACTCCCGTCTCTGCAGTGCATGTGTGCGGCGGGGACCTGTCTGACCCGCCGCTTTGGGTTCATGCGGCAGGTGCCTGTACGAAGCCGACCGTGCGGACAGGTGCGGCTGCACACCCTTCATGGACGCTATTCAGTGTGGCCACACGGCCGTGGCCAGGCTGCTGCTCGAACAGCACAAGGTACAGAAACAGCCCTTCCCGTGGGTGTCAGATCAGGGAGCACCGCCAATGTGGGGTCAGTGTCACGGTGGGCGAGGAGGAGGCAGACGTCCTTGTCTGGGGCCCCTGCGAGGGTCCCGTGTGGTGTGCGGGGAGCAATTAGAGGAGGAGGAGGGCCCGGCACCCTGCTGGTCCGCAGGAGTGACTGCCGGCCGCCCGCCAAGCGTGCCATGGCCAGAGTGTGGCATCCCCCATGATTGGCCAGAGAGGCCGTGGGGCTCCGCTGGCGGGTCCCCGCTCCTCACATACAGCCTCCTCTCCCCGGCCCTCCAGGCTTGCTGGGCCACGCGGGATGCCCTGGGGATGCAGGCCATCCACAGGGCAGCCGTCACCGGGCAGAACGAGGCCCTCCGCTTCCTGGTGTCCGAGCTGGGCGCTGATGTGGATGCCAGGGCTGCACCCAGCCACCTGACGCCGCTGCATTTTGCTGCTAAGGTTTGTCTCTCCAGGAAGACCTTCCCTCCGCATGATGTGCCACCTTTAGTTTGCACACACCCTTGTTCCGTGTTCAGAAATAACGTTGTTTGCAGCCCTAAGAATCCCCCACGTAGAGTCCTACTGCCTGTCCTTACACTAGATTCCAGAAGGGAGCATTTTGGCCACGGACGCTCGCTGCTTATAGCCCAGCTTGAGTGTTAGGAGTGTCTGGTGGGTCATCTTCAGCTGCACTGGCTGGCTGCCCCGACTGGCTTTCCCAGCAGCAGGAATAGCTATTTCCCTGTGATACACACTCTCCTGGCCCCCAGGAAGGCAGTGGAGAGATGAGGGGACCCACACCTGGCGGAGGCCACGGGGGAATGGATGGGACCTGCAGCCGTGATTCCCTGTCTCTCCGGTGCTCGCAGCCTGGTCGGTTGGACAGGAATCCTGTCAGGTGACACATGCTGTGATGTGTGCTGTGACGAGCGTCCAGGATGGGTCACGGTCTCCCTGTTTATCTTTGCTTTGAAATTCCAGCAAAGAGTGTGTTTGCTGGGAGAGATTCTAGAAGCACGTGTTCCGTATGAATCAGGATGTCTGCTGCCGACTGTAGTCATCGGTAATTTGGCCTACAGAGTAGATCCTCTGCGTTTTCATAACCACATGTCCCCCAAATCTGGATTTAACAGTTTACACTCGAACCTGAGAGCCATGTGGGTCTTCCTATAGATGTGAAAATTCCATTGTAGCAGCTGAGTATTTTAGAAAAAGTACCTGACACGCATTAGTTGGTGTTGTGGGGCTCGTTGGTGTCCTCGTCCCAGCATAACAAGTGTATCTCACCCTCAGGAAGGACACGTGAGCACAGTCCAGGTGCTCCTGTCCTTGGGTGCCGACATCAACTCCAGAGACGAAAGGAAGCGATCAGGTACGGCCTCCTGTTCCATGCGGCTGGGGAGTGACTAGTGATGGATGTAAATGATGCAAGGACTTGGATGTGGAAAACACTGGTGTCAGACGATTCCTCTAGCAGCTCGGCAGCCCGTCTTTGAAACGACACGTTTGCAAAGCTCTGGAAATGTCGCTGTTGCCATGACAGGGGCGGGGCCTGTGCTGGTCGCTGCTGTTCTGACCACTTTGCACCATGACCACGTGTGCGCCTGGAGGCACTGGCTGGTGGATTCACTGGTCCCTAGTTTAGATTCTCCCAAGGCCGTCTCTCTTTGGAGTGCGTTTGAAAACTAGAATCACTACAGTTTCTTTTTAAGATTTATTTATGTATTTTAGGTGGTGGGAGTGTGCAGAGGGAGAGAGAATCCCGAGCAGATTCCCCACTGAGCAGTGAGCTCAACAGGGGGCTCGATCCCAGGACACTGAGATCATGACCGGGGCAGAAGGCAGACGCTTAACCAACTCAGCCGCCCAGCTGCCCCACTATAACTTTTTAAACATGAGGCCCAGAAAGATTTTCAGAGCTAATTCTTTAGACTCAGGTTAGAATAAACCTCTGCAAACGTTGGGGGCGTCTGGCAAGCATCTCTGTGATGCTCAGCAGCCCCCCCCCACCCCCGAGGCTGTGAGGATGATCCCCGCATCCAGGGACACGAGTCTGTCTGCAGGACGCAGGATCCTAGGCTTCGCAGCACCAGGAACCTGGAGCCCTGATTCCCAAAGCGGGGGAGGTGTCCGTTTGTTCGTCACGTCACTCTCGTTCATGGCAGTGTTTTTACTGACGCAGAGAATTCACAAAACCTTTAAAATGGCTTCTGGGCCGTTTAAAGTTTCCTGTTCGTAAACTTGCTTCATTGCTTTAGACAAAAATCTCTTACATTTTCTCATTGGTTGATATTTTTAAAGCCATTTCCAACCCAGTCAGGTGAAAAAGGAAAGTGCTCTGATCCCGTAGAGGCAGGGGCGCAGGGAGGAGTCGCAGAAATGGGGGAGGAGGATTGGTTTGGGGTTGTAGCCGCTCGCCAGGCGGGCACCGCTGCGGGGTCCTGCTCCAAGTCCCTGTGGCTTCTGTGTCCCCGCAGCCCTGCACCTGGCCTGCGCCGGCCAGCACGCGGCCTGTGTCGGGCTCCTGCTGCGGTCCGGGCTGAGCGACTCTCCGGACGCCTCGGGTGCCCTGGCTCGGCAGCTGGCTCGCCGCGCAGACGTCCTCCAGCGCTTCGGCCGCGACCCTGCGTCCTGAGGGTGCTTCTGAGCAAGGACGACAGGCATGGTGACCGCGTCCTGCTGCTGCCATCGTCAGGATCCCCAGCCAGCGGGCCGTGAGGACGCCGGCTCCCAGGCCTGGTGACCCGCCCGCAGAGACCTTTTGTGGTCCGGATTAGGCTTTTTTCTGCCCTTTGAGGGGAGTTAGGGGATGTTCTTGGAGTCGGTGTCTGGAGCCCTCAGGGAACCAAGTGGCCCGTGTGACTGTAACACAGTATGAATTCACGTAAATATGTCATGTGTTTTGTGAGTGACGTCATGGGGGGAGGCAAGGGCGAGGATGTTAACGGTACAAGGGCCGGAAACATAGCTGGCCTGCTGCTTCCTTCCTTCCTTCCTCGCTGCGTCTTGGTTCATTGCAGTGGTTTCGCTTTGGTTTTGTAGCCTGAAAGGGACGCCTGCCCAGACATATGCAAGGAAATAATGGAAATATTTGTACTTTCTAAGCGCTGCTGGTTAAGCTATATTTTTTGTTTTGTTTTGTTTTAAAGATTTTATTTCTTTATTTGACAGACAGAGATCACAAGTAGGCAGAGAGGCAGGCAGAGAAAGAGGGGAAAGCAGGCTCCCTGCGAGCAGAGAGCCCGATGCAGGGCTTTATCCCAGGACCCTGAGATTATGACCTGAGCCGAAGGCAGAGGCTTTAACCCATGGAGCCACCGAGGCGCCCCGAGCTATGTTTTAATCTCAAGGTCACTTTTACTTAGCGGTTGTACGTCGGCTGTCGGGCTATCTTCAGATAATGAACACACCTAAGAGATACAGCTGTGAGATGCCCAGTGGGAGAATGGTGTGTGTGCTGCAAGCGCCGGACGCACTTCCCATCCAGAGCCCCCTGCCCACTGCAGCCTGGGCGTGTTGAGGACACTTGACATTGTAACCAAAAGTTCTGGAGCAGCTTACACAGGTCGAAGGGAGGCTGCATGCTCAGACCTTCGGATTCTTTTCCTTTTTCCTTTTGGGGGGAAGTGATAAAAACCATCTTCTCTGGGTCACAAAGAATAGTTAATCCAGGTTGGTCTTAGGAAATGACACGCGTCGGGCACAGGCCAGACTCGATCCTCTGCTGGTCGTGAGCCAGTCAGGACGGACTGCACACTGGCCCAGCCTGATCATCGTGCTGGGCGAGGGAAGGAGGGAGACCTTCCAGTTCTCCGTCATCGCAGACAGCACGGGTTGGTTCCCAGTGCGACAGCCAGCACTTGGCATCTGTCTCGTGACCTCTGGGTGGCGTCCGGCGTCCCGCGCCAGTCCGAGCTTCGGTTCCTGCTGCTTTGGAGATACCCCATGTCGCTGCCCTTTGGGTGTGAAGACGGTCCTGCTACCCGCGGGGGGAACAGAGGGGCCGTGGGGGCGCCGGCCGCCCTCCCCGCTCACGCACGCAGCTTCCCAGCACGGCGGCTCGAGCGGGGTCCCCGCACGCCTCCAGCTGCGTGTCGGCCCCACGAACTGGCATGAGGCCGCGCTTTCGCTCCCCACACATTCCCGACTCCATTCTGTGGTGCAGACCATGGCTGCTGAAGCTTCTGGAGGACCAGGGGCCGCAGTGTCGGCGCCGGCGGCATTGATTGTGGCAAAGGGGGCAGGGACAGTCCAGGAACAGCCTGCCCCTGGGGTCACCGCGCCAGGAGCGAGTTGCACCCTCACTTCCGAATCGTGGGAGCTTGAGTCTGCTTCCGGGGAGGCCCCGCCAGGCCACCCGATCTGAACCCTGACACCCCCCCTCGCCCATCCCTGCCCGTTTCCTCCTCATTAACACTGACCGACCACACATTTGGGTCCTGCTCTTCGCTTCCTCTGTCTCCGCGACAGGAGCGTGAGCCCCGGGGCGGGACTTCGTCTCCCTCGTTCACTCACTGTCTACACGGCCCAGACGGTGCCGGACACGGAGCGGGGTATAAGTTTTTATGTGGTCGATGTGTGAGTGGGGGTTCGTATTTCTGGAACATGTGCCGTGTCCTGGACGCGGTGCTGAGTGCTGCACCCACACGCTTTCTCTGTGCCCCCCCCACCCCGTTTCAGCTCCACCTCGGGCACCCTTTCTCCGCCAGACTTGTGCACCAGCCCCCAACCCACACACGCCGGCCCTCGCTGCCCCTCTGCGGGGTGACGGGGCCTCGCTACCCGACAGGTCGCGCAGCTTACCTGCAGCCCTCGGTTACGGTGCTTTCGCTTCAGTGCGACTGTTGGTCTGACTCCCTCCTGCCCTCCAGAAGCCTGGCCCCCGCCACGGCTGGTAACACACGCCTGGGTTTTTCTGGCTTTTCCTGTAAGCTGGGGTGCCCCTGCTTGTGTGAGCCCTGGCCATCTGGTCTGTTCTGGGGTCCACCTCTGTGGGGACACTCCCCACCGTGACCCTGGCCAGTTCTAGGCCTTCCCACACCCAAACCAACTTTCTCCGTAAGCTCCTTGCACATGAACCTGATTGACCACTACCCGATGTTCCTGCAGTTCACCGTGACTCCCGGGTTCAAGCCCTCCGGCCATCATCCAGACCATGGTGGTGTCAGCCTCCTGATGGTGCCCCCTGCCCCCTGGGCCCGTCCTCCTCTACCTCATCCCCTACACAGCTGTCCTAGAGCTCTCACCAAGGTGACCAGGGTGCTGACCACTGACATGTTTCCCCACCCATCTCCTCAAGGGCTGTTGACTGGTCCTGCAAGCCCCCCTGACCCACAGTGAGGGTCTCTTCCTAAGACCGATCAGGGCAGAAGCCCCTGGAAAGAGATAGAAATGAGTAAAAATTTTAATCATTTGAAAATAGCCACAGCCTAACGTGTATTACTGGGGAAAAAATATGCAAGAAAATATTCACAAGACAAAATAAAAAGGAAATCTCAAAACAGAAAAGAAATTACACAAGTCAGGCCAAAAATGGAGAATTCCATGAAGGGACCTCAGATGCCGCGCATCTTGATTCTCACTCTCCCCCGCACTGCTGGAGGTCGCCAGCAGGGGGCAGACCTGAGAGCTGGCCGTGGGCTCCCACCCCCCGGGCAAGGCTCGCCAAAGGTACCAGTAGTGAAGGAGAAACAGAAATCACCTCTTTCCCACCACCCAGAAATAACCCTTATTTCCTCCTGCCGGTAACTGTATGTTGGAGGTGACGCTGTGCACAGTCTCCCCTAACTTTAGGTCAACAGCATATGCTAACACTGCAAAACTTTGCACACCTTTTATTTTAATCACTAACGCTTCTCGGTGTTGCTGCCATATTTATTCTCTGACGCTGTCATTCTTGTTTTGCTTTGGTAAGAGCAGAACTGGGACATCAGTGCAGCCCTTGGACTCGGCAGGAGCAGAGGCAGGGGTGTCAGAACTGACAATGGCTCAGGTCTGATCCCACGTCAGGGCCGTGTGGGGCTGGGAGTCAGGGGCAGTGGGGACAGGGGACTGCTGGGTCCGAGCGGGCCTGCGCTCTTGGAGCTGCTGAGTGGTGACAAGAAAGGAAAGGTAGGAAGACCGTTGAACAGCACAGGTTTTCTCAGAAAGGGTGAGACCCCAGTGTTTCAGGCTCAGATAAGGGCTGAGTTCGTTGTTGGGTCCAGGCTCTGCAGGATGGGGGGAAGGAAGGGGAAGGGAGTCTGAAAGCCCCAGGGCATGGGATGCCAGGATCAGGATCGGGTGCACACGAGAAAGAAGACAGGATGACGAGGGGGAAGTTTCCAGGGCAACTGCGTGCGTGTCTCATGTAGCATCAGTATTTGGCGGGTGTGGGGTTGGTGGAGCACGTGTGTTGGTGTTAACTTACAGTTGGGGTATTTATGGACTTTTCAAAACTGCTTCCTTCCCGGAGCCAGCAAGGGTGTGGAAGGCGTCACTGCCTGGAGGCTAATGTGGTCCTTAAGCGGGGGGGACGAGGTGGAAGTGAGGGCCCAGCTGTGGCGGGAAGGACTTGCTGGGCATGCGGGATGGTAGCCCATCACAGCCCGTCCAGAGTCTTGGTTCCAGTGACCGTCCCTGAGAAGAGCCCTGGAGAGGGATCACGTGATGAGCCACCGGCCTCTGCTGCCCGCTGGGCCTCTGCCCCGACTCCGAAGGGCCCTGCAGACTCCTGTGTGAGGGGCTCCCGGGCCCCTGATGCCACATCTGGAGATACAGCTGTCTGCCCCCTCCTGCCCACTTCTGGGCGTTTTCACAGGGTGGGGAGGCGGCAGAGTGGTTTGCGGGACGGGCCAGAATCAGGCTGCCTGGATTCGGATGCATTCTGATACCGTCGTGTGACTTTGGGAAACTCATCTGGAATCTTCGAGGCCCGCTGTAGCAGGGGAGACAGACTGGACCCTGGCAACTAGTTACGGATGAAACGTCAGGGAGTGGGGAGTTCCAGGGAGGAAAAGAATGCGGAGAAGCGGCAGGAAATGGCAGGGGCTGTGTGGGGGTCACATGGGGAACCCCAGAGCAAAGTGTGTGGCCCTCTGGGGAGGACGCTCCAGGGGCAGCAAGACCAGCCTGCGAGACCATGTGCCCTCCATGTGTGGGGAGGGCGGGATGCCACCCGCTGTGGCCGGCATCAGGAAGCCGGACATCCAGGCCATTCGAGGCCATTTGACTCTGGGCAAGAAGGAGGAAGCCACAGGAGGGTGTGAGCCACGGAGGGATGAAACCCGCCTGCGCTGGACCGGGATCGTTCAGAATGCCAGCCGGGGGCAAGAGCCTGGCGAGAGGACATCACGCAAGCTCAGGGGAGGCGTGGCGGTGACAAGCGCCGGCCCACGGCACCTGGGTGAGGTGTAGGCTCTGTGTCCAGGGAGATCAGCAGCACTTACCAGTGACTCGGACAAGGAACGTGAGAGAAATAGGAGACGTGCAGACTAAGGGCCTGAGCAAACCAAAAGCGGAATCGCCACACATTGGGCCAAGAAAGACGGGGAGGGGGCGGGCAGGGGAGGAGTGTGGGAGTTGGGCTTGGACGCTTGTTAGGCACGAGCTGCGCGGTCCAGTGGGGCGTTAGACGGGAGCTGTGGGGTCTGGGTTTGCACCCCTGACAGGCTGCGGGGTGCTGGAATGGAGGCTGCCGGTCTGGCCAGCGGCATGAGAGCCCCCGGCCAGGGAAATGCAGTAGGATGTTGGCTGAGGCTCCTCGTCCTGCTCTCTCCAGCCATGTCAGCTGCTCGGCTGCAGGTGCAGAGAAGGCACAGCATTGGGTTTTCTCAAGGTGGGGTAAGGGGGGACGCCGGGGGGGCTCATTGGTTAAGTGACTGCCTCCGGCTCGGGTCATGATCCCAGGGTCCTAGGATCGAGTCCCACATCGGGCTCCCTGCTCAGCGGGGAATCTGCTTCTCCCTCCGCCTCTGCTCCCCCTGCTTGTGCGCTCGCTTGTTCTCTCTCTCTCTCTCTCTCTCTGACAAATAAAATCTTTTAAAAAGGGGGGGAGGTAAGTGGAGCAAAGGATTATTCAGTGCAGTATCTAGTACATGGTGTACACCTCCAACCTGTCAGTACCCACACCCTCTTGCCTTCTGATGCCCCCCCCCCCGCCCTCAGAGAGAGGTCCCCTCCCGGCTCTGCACACAGTGGTAAGGGCCCACGCCCCTGCCATGGCCTTGACCTCACTTCTTAGCTTCTCCAGACTCATTCCTTCTGCAAAATGAGGCAATAACACGCCAACTTCATGGAGTCGTCGGAAACTTTAACCGAGTCTCTGCGTGTAACACTCAGTGTGCGCCAAGGCCAGGATGAACAGGAGACATCCGAGGTCCTCAAAGGCCAGAGGAGGCCACGGGAGCTCCCAGAGTGATCGGTCCTTCCAGGCCCCTTCCGGACTCCCATCTCTCCTCCACGTCTCTGCTCCACACTTGGTAGCTACGATCGCGTGGTTTGCCGTGTGTGGGGGCTGCGTGTGCTCCGCTTGGGCCTGCTGAAGTCGACCCTGGCGCCTGTCTCTCTCCTACAGCCCAGGAGCACCGCGCCCCGTGCCTGGCCTGTGTCGCACCTTCAAGGAATTCTTTGTGGATTTGAAATAAGCTTATCCGATGTAACACTCATGCATCTTATTTAATTTTTAATGAGGTTTTATGATAAGAGTAATAAACCTCCACCTGGTGAAAAAGAATCCAGACAACGCAAATAAAAATCCCCCCTCCAGCCTGTTCACTGACCTGAACAAACCGCTGTTGGGGACTTTCCAACCAGAGGCAGTCCGGGGGGTTCTGATTACCTACCAGACCCTGTGCTGACTGCCGTGCAACTTCCGTGACGTACCAGCACACCCTGGACGGGGCTTCTCACTCGTCCTCGCAGACCTGCTTCTTCTCTCTCCCACCGTGTCATTCACAGTGTTCCATAATTTGCCCATAGACATTCAGGAGACTCCCAGGGTTTTTGAGAATCGCCGTTGTAAAGAGCAGCACGGTGATCGCGGATCTCTGTCCTTCTGTGTATAAGTGGAGGATAAATTCCTAGACGTGGGTCAAGGACATGTAATAAATGTTGTGTGTGGCGGGGTGTAGCAGGGCCTGAGAACAGCACGTGTTCCAGCTGGTGTGAGGAACTAGAGGTTTACTGCAGGTGTGGGCTGCTGTGTAGAAACGTTGCAATGGCTCAAAGACAGGTTTTGGTCGAACGTGAGGAATGACTTTCCAGAGCCATCCTGCAGACCTGGGCCTCGGGAAGTCCTACCTTCCTCGTCAGGCAAATCGTTGCTGGCTGGGTCGCTGCCCTTCGCCTGCCAGCTGCAGAGGTGTGCTGTCTTGGCGGCCGTTGGGACGCGGAAGCGGTCAGGAAGTCTCATGGAAACAAATCACTGATGACCGTCTGCCGCCAGGAGTGCCGGTTCCTCCCCAAACTCAAGCAGCAGAATCCAGCTCACATCCAGAAGTCCAGCTCTACCGGAGCCCAGGGGACTTTCCTGCTTCTGTGATGTGTGAAGTTACATGAGAAGGAGGTTGGGATGGGCCTGGAGTGCCACACACCCATCACACTTGGTTTTGCCAAAATACCTTCCAGAATCCCCCGCACGTGAAAGTGCCTGAGTCTAACACACCATCAGCAAAGCTGGGTCACCACACCTGATTTCTGCTAACCTGGCTTAATAGCTCATTATTTCAGGTTTGTGTTTAATTATGGGTCAGATCAAAGATTTTTGTATCTGCTTATTGACTTTTTGTATTTTTTATCTGTATTAGTTAGCTATTACCTGGTAACAAACTACCTCAAGGGGCCCCCGGGGGGCTCAGCTGGTTAAGCACCTGACTCTTGATCTCAGCTCAGGTCACGATCTCAGGGTTCTGAGTTCAAGCCCCACATTGGGCTCCATGGCTTAAAGCAACAGCTGTTAATTATTTCTCAAGAGTCTGTAGGTGGGGTGCCTGGGTGCCTCAGTCAGTTCAGCATCCCACTCTTGGTTTCTGCGCAGGTAGTGATCTCAGGGTCATGAGATCCAGCCCCATGTCGGGCTCTGCGCTGCACTCAGTGGGGGTCTGCTTGGAATTCTCTCTCTGCCTCCCCTCCCCTCACCTCCTGCTGGCTCACCTGTGCTCTATTTCTCTCTCTCTCTCTCTAGTACAAAAAGAAAGAAAGAAAGAAAATTCCACGGGTCATTGGGTGGTTTTGCTGATTCTGGCGGAACTCCGCTGCGAGCTGGGCTCACTCGTGCGTCTGGGGTCAGCGGCCGGGCTGCGCCGGCTGGCTGGGACTCGCTAGCCTCATGGTCCTGACCGTGGCAGGGATCCAAGAAAGGAGGGAGGACGACTCAGTGCGTTCCTCGCGTCTGCTCTGTGCGTGCAGACACCCCTGTCACATCAGCCAAAGCGGGCCCCGCGGCCAGGCAGCCAAGGGCAGCCTGAGTGCGTGAGGCCACCACCCCACGCGTGAGGCAGACCGGCTGTGAGGGGGCCGTTTATGGAAATCAACCTTTTGCGTTATCTTTTGTCTCTTGTTTTGTGTCTTGCTGATTTGTAAGAGTCCTTTCTATGTGCAGTAGCTTCACACAAAACTCAGATAGTGACAATAAAATGTGGGCTGGATATTTGGAAGTAAAGGGAAATGAAACAGGCAGCAACACCGCAGAAGGGATGTCTAAAAAACGACCGTTCTCGTGGTGCGGACACACGGAGGCTCGCTTGGTGGTGGCGGAGGGGGCCCGGCTGGGACGCGAGGCGTTGTGCTTCCTCAGCCGCGTGCGGCCACAGGGGAGCAACGCCCAGAGTTCTAGAGCTTCCCTCTGCGCAGCCCACGGCAGGCCCACGTTTCCCAAAAATCCACACTCAGCTAAGGTTCGGATGGACGCAGAAGGCCTTGGTGCCAATTCCAGCCTGGGGGCTGCGCTCCCTCCTGGGCTCAGAGCCCCAGGCCTCGTGCCCTTCCCTCCCCAAGTGACCGTGTGGACGGAAACCGCCCTGCATGCAGAGAAACACACTCCAAACGCCAAGAAAGCAAGCTTACTTCTCTCCTAGGTAGAGCCTGGGCCAGACCAAGCACCGATGAGTCAGCTCAGCTCAGACTCCTGGTGTTGGTGACCCGGATCCCCCTTCCTGGGGCTGCTGCCATCCCAAGCATGCGGCCTGTTTGGGGTCCAGGCCTATGATGGGGACATAGGCTTACCCGCCTATGACGGGGACAAGGACAAAAGGAGGTCACGCCCCTTTTTTAAGGTGGCTTGTGTGTCATTTCCATTCACACCCCACAGTCTGCCTCCACCCTCAAGAATCTAAAATCTGAAAGCAGGACACCCCTTGGGGCGCCTGGCGGTGCATTCACGGAACCATCCGACTCTTGATTCGGCGCAGGGCAGGATCTCAGGCTCGTGGGCCCCAAGTCTGGCTCTACATCCCGCTGGGAGCTGGCTTGGGATTCTCTCTCTCTCCCTCTGCCCCTCTCCCCAATCACGCTCGGGCGCACTCTCTCTTCCTCTTTCTCAAAATACATAATCAAATCTTTAATTTAAAAAAAAAGTAAGCCTTGTTAGATATCTGCATGGCGGGCATGCGGGTGGCAAGGGCTACTTGGGAGCTGCGGGGACTGACCGCGGGAGGCTGTTTCCAAGAACCAGTGGCATCCGGGCCCGGACCGGAAGTGGGGGTAATGTTGGCTTGTGGAGGTGACAGAAAGGACTTTCTGAGCAGGGTCCACCCACAGCAAGGATGTGACAGAATGAGATCCGGGGTGCCAGATGCAATGCAGGTAAATTGGAATTTCAGGTAAATGAATTACTGTTGAGTGTAAGCATGTCCCAAGTATTGCACGGAGCACACTCACACTAGAAATGGTATTTGTTGTTTATTTGAAATTCAGACTTAATTGGTCATCTGTGTTTTCGTGTACAGGGTTTGGCAACCCTAAATAAAATACTAATTCATGTATCAACTTGGCCTCTTTCTATAAAGGGGGAAAACAATGTATCCTTTAATCTGTTTTGTTGAACTTGACTTGTTGGCTGAACACGCAAAAAAAAACAGGAGGTGAGCGGAATTTGGAGCCCCGCGTCGCCGCCATCGCTGGTAGATCCACCTCAAAATCGCGGAAGCTTAACAGAAAGAAGGTGTTGCTTCTCGTGGACCGACCGTCTGTGTGTTCTCGGCAGGTCCCCCCCACCCCGGGACAGGTTTCCCCTAAGCGGTGGTGCCACCTCCTGCAGTCCTTTGTGGTCTCACACACTGGGAAGGGGCAGCCTGACCAGTCACGTGGCTGGTCCGTGGGCAGGTTTGAAAACGGCACAGGTCAGCGCCGGCATCTCCCCGGCTGCAAAACCAGACGGGCGGCTCCGCCCAGATCCCGGCAGGGCCCGGGGACGTCCTCTTCCCACGGGCCCGAGCTCGCGGCCACCAAGCCCGGTGCCAGTGGAAGGGACGTGGTTCTGTTCAAATCGCAGCCCTGCCTTTCCGTGTGCGGGAGACTCGGTACCAAGTTCCAGAATGTTCTCACTTGTGGAAAGGCCACCGGCACCTCCCCGCGGCGGTGCTGTCCAGGCCTGGGGCTCCGAGGGTCGCGTCGGTGCCATGGCGTTGACGCTGGCTTTGCCTCCGGGTAAGTTGTCCGCCCGGCTCGCTGCCGGGGCCGGTTTCCCAACGGCGACACGGAACAGCCGCAAACTTCTAAATCCGAGAAACCGTCCCATCAGGGCGAGCGGAGGTTCGGTCCGGTTGGAAACTCGGCCGAGCTCCCACAGCCGAGTCTCCGAGGCCGCCGCGCCCCGGGGTCGCCCGCGGGCGCTTCCGCGCGGGCCCGGCTGCACCGGCTCCTCTCCTCGGGCGGGCGCTCGCCCTTCCAGGCGTCGGAGCGGGGCGCCGGCCGGAACCCGCCGCAAGGCCAGGCCCCCGCTCCGTGCGCTCGCGCCGCCCGCGCCGACCCTGGCGGGGAGCCTGGGAAACGTCCGGCCTCCGCTCCTCTCGCGGGCTTCAGCCCCCACCCGAGCGCGGGGCGCCGCAGTGTCCCCCCCACCCGAGCGCGGGGCGCCGCAGTGTCCCCCCCACCCGAGCGCGGGGCGCCGCAGTGTCCCCCCCACCCGAGCGCGGGGCGCCGCAGTGTCCCCCCCACCTGAGCGCGGGGCGCCGCAGTGTCCCCCCCACCCGAGCGCGGGGCGCCGCAGTGCCCCCCCCACCCCCGCACCCCCGCAGGCCCCGCCCGCCCCGTCCAGCCATTCGGACCTTAGTCTCCGGGAAGGCGGGTCGCTAACGACAGCAGACGGTGAGACAGCGCGACCGCAGTCCCCCCGCTTTCCTGTTCGGTTTTCAACCCGCGTTCATCCGGCCGGCGCGGGGGACTCGGGCGGCGCGACCTTCAGGGACCGCGCGGCGGGGCCCGAGACCTGCCGCTCCGCGCGCCGCGCCTGGGCCGCTCGGGGGACTGGAGGAGCCGAGGCGGCGCGAGCCCAGGACGAGAGAATCCTGACTGCGGGAGTTTCCCAGAAATCCCGGCTTTGTGACCTGTTGCCGCGGCCTCGACCTGCGGGCGGGCCTGGCCCATCCGTCTGCCAGCGTCCGAGGATGGGACGGGGCGGAAACCAGACGTTCTCCCAGCTCCTGGGGATGCGCAATAGCTCCCCCGCCCGCTTCGCCCAAAGAGGAGGACGTTTGCTTCACAGGCCGATCGTGTCCTTCAAAAGGGCTCGCCCACAAAACATGTCACACCCGTTCTCCTTTACAGGTTCTCTACAGCAAGTAACGAGATCCCCTTCTCGGGTCTGGACATTTTCGCAGAGCAGACGCAGTAGGGACGGTTCCCCCAGAAGACTGGCAAGTAGTGCGTGCGCTCGAGGCTGTGCGATGAATGCAATGCCTCGTTCCATAGAAAGGCTCAAAAAACACCTTTGACACAAAAGTACGACGAGGTTTATGATTTAGAGCAAATATTTGACCGGGTGCTCCCTGAGAAATGACCAGCGCATCCTGTGTGCTCTGTGTCCCAGGAGGGAGGAACAGGCCCCCCAAAGTGCGTGGTACCCTCTGGGGGACCCACCTGGGTCAGACAACTCCCGGGCCTCAAAACTGAGGGTTTCTTAGAGCGACCAGACTCACTATAGTTGACTTAAAAAAAAAAAATAAAATAAAAAAATAAACACACATCGAGAAAGGCTCCTGAGATAACTCTTTTTTTAATTTTTTTAAAAAGATTTTATTTATTTATTTGACAGAGATCACAAGTAAGCAGAGAGGCAGGCGGGGGCGGGGGGTGGGGGGGAAGCAGGCTCCCTGCTGAGCAGAGAGCCCGATGCGGGGCTCGATCCCAGGACCCCGGGATCATGACCTGAGCCGAAGGCAGAGGCTTTAACCCACTGAGCCACCCAGGCGCCCCTGTGATAACTCTTAATAGGTCAGCAACTAAGTCCAGCTCCCCTCATGTGATCGTCCCCTCTGGACAGTATGCATAACTTCCCCCCAATAAACAGGAGAAACAGAAGACGGAGAAGGCAGGTTACAGGACGGACATCATGACAGCAGTTGAAAATAGCTGGGCGATTGCACTTGTCACCAAGGGAGGAAGGAGGAGAGTTTGATAGAAGAGTGGGTCTTTGCATCGTGTGAAAGAACGTCTGGAAAGCTAAATATGGTGCTGGTTTGAAATCGGGTATGTGCAAGCCTCAGCTTGCAAAAATTAGACTTTTTTAAATGAAATTACAAAAAAAACGGAGCACAGCTTAAAGAATGATGTATGAAGTGAATATATGCAAGTGTAGGAAAACATAAAAAGGAAGAAATGCCTAAAAATAGGTTTTAAGTGTTTATTAAAATAGAAATCTATCCATGTAAATACGGCAAGTAATATAAAAACATGAACACAGAAGCCAAAGTTCCTGTTAGACTTCTTCCCAGAAACAACCAGAGTTAATGGCTTAGTGGACAGCTTTCTAGATTTTTATCTGTATGCAAACAAATACATGGGGGGGGGGCACTGCAAAAAAAAAAAAAAGGTTCTTTAATACTTTATTTTATGAATTTATTAATACTTTCTCTTTGGCGTTCACTTTCTTTCCCCCCCACAGTATCTGGGACATCCCTCCATGCTAGTACTTTACAGACATGCTTTGTACTTTTTAACTTTTTTTTTCTTTTTAAGTGCCGTGGAGGATCCCACCCAGTGGGTATAATTGCAGGTGAATATTTTAACCCACATTTCACTCAACAACATCATAATCATACTGGAAGGCAGTTTTAGGGGAGTCGATATAATCGTGCTCTCATTCTACGAATTCATGACTTTCCCTTTTTCATATAGTTTCCCTGCTGGGGCCCATCTGCACACACACGCTTTTTTTTAATTGCTGAAACTAATTGTATTTATTTATTTTTCTAAGTAGGCTCCACGCCCTTTGTGGGGCTCAAACTCACGACCCTGAGATCAAGGGTCTGATGTTCTACCGACTGAGCCAGCCAGGCCCCGCACACACGTTTGAATCATTGTTCCGTGAACCGGGAACTCTTCTGGGAATCGCTCCTGCCAAGGGCTAGGGCCTGCCAGGTGCTAGGAGCAGGCACGGCTGGTCTTGTACGAGAATGACAAGATAAGCAAGGGTCAGGCCAAGATGTCCCCTGCAAGCCTCTCCGGCTGCTTGGTCATCTACTGCTGAATTTAAGTAGATGTCTTTGTACGAGGTGTAAATACCTTGCTAAAAATCAAAAAGCTCTCATTTTTGTGAGATCCTTTCCTCAAGGGTAGAATTTTTATGCCCCTCCTAGGTCTGACTTGGTTCATGTGGGTTTGGGATGGCACTGAGCGGTGATCTAACCCTGCCGTTCTCTCCGTTTCTCTGGGGCCAGGCAGGAAGCGGACTGCGACTTCCTGCAGAGTCTCTGAGCCGCTGCTGCCGCCACGCAAGGGGAGCCCCAAACACGTCCTTCCTCCTTGACACTAACGCTACAGATGCAGTCGGGACCTGGGCTGTGATGGGGACAGAGCGGAGGTGTTACATTCCCAGTAGAGAGAGTAACGTGTGCCTTACGTTAAGAAATTAGATAGTTAAAAAAAAAAGAAAGAAAGAAAGAAATTAGGTAGTTTATGTATTTAGAAACCTTGAAAACGAATATTAAATACTATGTTAGTATTTATTAAAATGCTTACAAGGAGTTTAAAAGTCTGTGTCAGATATTTAAAAACCGAAACTCGAGTCATTAAGTTTAACATGAACCAAGAGGAGCCGCAGGAAGGGACACAGCACCTTCTGGAGACTTTGAGGAACAGAACAGTTCATGGATAACTCACATGCCGCACGGGGAAGCGTGAAGTTCAGCGGCTTCTAGAATAGTCACGGCGATGGGCTGCCACTGCCACCGTCCATTCTGGAGCGTCTTCATCATCACAGGGGAACCCCGTGCCCCCCTCCGGCTCCCCCGACAGCCCCTGCGGACCCACAGACACCACGGACTCCTAGAACACGCGATCTTTGGGCTTCTGGCACTTGGCACAACGCGCTCACGGTTCATCTGTGTGTAGCACGTGTCAGAATTCCGTCCCTTCCTGTGGCCAAATGACACCACCACGTGCAGAGGCCACGCTCTGTTCCTGTATCAGCTGATGGGCACCTGGGTTGTTTTCGCCTGTGACACGGCTTCATGCTGCCATGAACATTCTTTTCCAGCTCTTTGTGCAACGCGTAGTTCCCATTCCTCTGGGGCACGGAATGGGAGTGGAATTTCTGGGGCATACGGCAAGCCCCTGTGTGTACGTCTGATTGTTTGAGGAGCTGTCGGAGGGTTTCCCAAAAGGGGCTGCTCCATTTCACACTCCCACCCACGCTGTATGAGGTTCTGATCTCTCCCCGTCCTCGCCAACACTTGGGATTGTCGGTCTTCAGTTGCTGCCATCCTAGTGGGTGTGAAGTGGTATCTCATGGTTTGGGTTCGTGTTTCCCAGATGACCCCTGACGCTGGGTGTCCTCTCACGTGCTTGTTGGCCTTCCGGATGTCTTGCTTTGAGCAATGTCTGTTCAAGTCCCTGGCCCCTCTTCTAATTGGCTTGTCTTTTTATACCGAGTTGTACAGCTGGAAACTCGTATTGCTTCCCTCCTCCTCCCCTCCCTCTTCGTGTTTGCCCCTCCCCCCCCACTAAAAGAGCACTAGACCAGATGACTGCTCCCACCGACCCTGCTCAATACATCAAAGTCTAGTGGAGGGAATAGCACAGAAGGGGCAGCTCCTGGGGGTGGGGGGTGCAGGTAGGGTCTGGGGGCCTCCGAGGACGGAGACTAGAAGCGAGTGGTGAAGAGCATTGCAGCTGGCCTGTGACCTCGGGGGAGTCTTGCTCTCGATTCTGTTCCGCGGCGTGTACGTACAGGCACGGCGAAGGAGGGATCGCTCGGTCAGAGTCACCCGTGTGCCAGCTCAAGGTGGGATCCCGCGACTGAACGAGAGTTAAGTGACAGTGATAGCGGCCTCTGGGAAATGTGGACAAAGCAGTCACGTGATGCAGTTTGGGGGTTCCAGAAAGACTCCCCTAAAATATATATCCAACTACCTCCCATCTCGCTACAGATACACCAGTACTACCCGGAAAACCTCTTATTTTTAGTCTGTTGAGACATGATGTCACTTGGGAGACAGAATGTCTCCGAGAACTAGTTTATGAGGGAGGGATCAGTTTATAGAACAGGGAACTTAGGGTTTGAATCCTCTCCCCCTGATAGATAACAAATCCCAGTCTCCCTGGAATCTATCTCCTTACATGCACAGTGGACTCAGGAACACACTTCGTGTGGCGATCGCAGGACTAAGGAACCAGCATCTGAGAAACACGTCCTAGGGCCTGGCCAGAACAGGACCTCCAAACAGTAGTTTGGGGTTTTTTTCTTTAAGATTTTATTAATTTATTTGTCAGAGAGAGTGAGCACACAAGTGGAGGGGTTGGGAGAGGCAGAGGGAGAAGTAGGGAGCCCGACGAAGGGCTTGATCCCAGGACCCCGGGATCGTGACCTGAGCCAAAGGCAGATGCTTCGCCGATGGAGCCCCCCAGGCGCCCCTCCAAACAGTAGTTTGAATTTGTGTCAGTTCTCGGAGAGAATGGAACACAGAACAGGAGGGATGGTATTAGGGAAGCCAGGAGAGGTCTGAGTGGGGCATTGCAGTGGGGCCCCCCAAACCCTGGGAGGGGAATGGGCACTGCCTCCTGTCCCACCGAGCCGGCGGCAGCAGCGTGACACCTTCCAGGGAAAGCACACCCTGCACATAATCGCGGGCTCTGCACATTCCATCAGCTTCTGTCTGATTCTCTGTCACTCACCAGGGATTTCCAGGGAAGCTGGGGACGAGGCCTCTGGGCCCGAACCCTTGGTAAACCTGACAGTGAGGCCCAGAGCCACCCATGCCCCCTTG
The DNA here is from genome assembly GCF_963455335.1 of Martes martes. Classification (NCBI taxonomy): domain Eukaryota; kingdom Metazoa; phylum Chordata; class Mammalia; order Carnivora; family Mustelidae; genus Martes; species Martes martes. The sequence goes on from NC_137895.1 coordinate 137,635,227, forward strand.
CCCCCCGTTTCCCGACTCTGCAGGGCACGGCCCAGAGCTGAGTGGACACTCGCCCATGACCCCTTGGCACAGAACGAGGTGCTCTGTGAAATGGCAAGAGATGCTCCCCTGACAGCTCCGCGGTCCTCCCCGCAGGAAAATGTACTGTGTAACAGCTTCGCCCACACCACAAGGCCGCCTTTGTTGCTGGCCTCCAGGGATGCTGTGCGGGGCCGCGGCGACCGCGCAGGGAACACGCAGGCCTTTGATAATAGTCCTTTGTCCCGGCCTCCCCCAAGAATAGCAAACAAGAATGGCTCCGGCAAACACAGCCGAGACCCTGACGCGGAGATCCGATGTGAGGGTGAGGAGCACCAGGCTCCGTGCAAAGGAGGAGGAAACGGGAACTCGGGGCCCCGGTGCACAGCCACTCGGGGGAAACCGGCTCCCAGAGAAAGTCCCTTCCCGGGAGAGGCTGTCCTGAGCTGAGCTCGGTCACACACACCCACCCCTACCCCCACTCCCCCATCCCCCGGGCAGCCTTGTCACATGCTCTCTGTAGCAGATGCACAGCGTCAGAGGCTGCTGTGGTTTTGACGGGGGCGACCCTCACGTTGCAAAAGTCACCATTTCACAGCGAAGCGCGCAGGAGCATTCCGGGCATTCCCGTCGTCCTGCGGACACCACCTCTCCCCAGCTCCGAAACCGGTTCCTCGTCCTGGAACAAAACCGGTTCGAGCACGTGCTCCTCGTTCCCCTCCCCGCCCCCACCCCCGTGCCTGCAACCACCCACCTGCTTTCTGGTTTTGTGGATTTACTTCTTCTGGAGACTTCGTACTCACGGAATCACACAAGACGCGGCCTTCTGTGTGCAAAGTCTTTCGGTTGCCATAAAGTCTCGGCGCACGAACCAGTCCTTTCCTTTTCCAGCTGAGTGTCTCGCTGGACGTGCAGACCAGGCTTTGTTTATCCATTCACCTCCTGAGGGACATCGGGGCGGTTTCCCCTCTGGCCACCGTGAGTAACGCCGCCAGCAACAGTGGCGCGCCGATGTCTGGTAGAGGCCCCGCTCGCGGTGCGGGCGACGTGGCCGGGAGTGGACTTGCTGGGCCAGAGGGTATTCCGGGTAACTCTAGAAGGAGCCCTCGAGCTGTTTATTTTTACGTCTTAAGTAATCCCTGCACCCAGTGTGGGGCTTGAACTCACAACCCTGAGATCAAGAGTCCCCCGCCGTACCGACTGAGCTGGCCAGGCGCCCCGAGTCCAAGGGCTTCTATCATTGCTCTTAACACACTGCTGTTCCGCACCTGTCCGCCTCCTGTCCCCGGTCAGGGGTTCCTTAAGAGCAGCCCCTGTGCCTTCAAAAACAAAACCAAAGCACCTCAAGTCCCCGAGCCTGGAACGGGGCCCGGCCCACAGGAGTGACCGGCGTGGGCTAAACCGTGTGTGGAATGAGCCCGTCGTTAGGTGGTCCCAGGAGAAAACCATGACTCATCCCTATCAGTCACTCGATTCTCTCTCGTGTGCACCAGAGCCTTGGCGCTCTGGGCTCCCGGCTGCGGTGGGCAAGCGCCCGACGTAGGGCACTCAGGGAAGAGCCGTGGTGGGCACAGGTTTTCCCTGGCCAGCAGCCCTTCCCTCTCCGCAGCCAACAGAGGCAGCCCCCTTCCCTGGGGAGTGGACTCCACGTGCTTCCACTGGGGCTGCGGCCCACCCAAGGGCGGTCACAGGCCAGGCCTCACCCCTGGCCACCGGATGGGTGTAATGATGGGCCTGGGACCAGAGAGCCAGGAAACCACAGAAGAAGCTCTTTCCACGGGAGTGGCTAGCCCGGTCATGGAGGGTGGTGGCCACGAAGCCTGTTCAGTGTCTGGAGAGGACAGACTCCCCCCCTGCCCCCGCCACACACACACACCAGTGACATTCTCTTAGCCTCTAGATCAGCCATGCTGAAAGCCCACGTTTAGACTTTTAAGTTGTGTGACCCCAAACATTCTCTTCCTCAAGAGTCCCCGTCTTGGCTTTCCTTGCTGGTTCTGTGTCCACCTTTCTGCTACCCTAGACTCCAGGGGTCGGGCCTGCAACCGCTGTGTCCACCACCTGCCGTCCTCACGCAACAGCCACTCCGGATTTCTGGAACCGATGATGTCCCCGCTAACCGACCACATGACTTCAACACATCGCTGGCTCCCACGGCAGCCCAACCTCCGGCGGCCCTGTCTGTCCATAAGGCTGTCGCGCTCGGTAACGGGATCTGAAGCCCAGCTCTTCTCTGGGATCTAGGCTTAGGGGCCCCCAGGTAAGTGATGAAACATTGTCCCTGGGGCGTGGGCAGAGGTTTCTGGAAGAGATGAGCATTGGACTCCGTGGCCCTCCCCAGGGCATCATCTAGTCCGTTGAGGGCCTGAAAAGAACAAAAATGCAGAGGAAGGGTGAGTCTGCTCTGTGCCTGGGCTGGGACATCCCTGTCCTCCTGCCCTCAGACACCGGGGCTCCTGGTTCTTGGGACTCAGACTCAGGCCGGGGGACACCACGGTCTCTGCTGGGCCGCCAGCCGGCCGCCAGCGGATCGTGGGGCTTCTCGGCCACCGTAACTGCGCGAGCACCTTCCCATAATAAATCTCTCCTCTCTGGATCTCTGTGTATCCTGTTGGGTCTGTTGGAGAACCCTGACACACAGAATCTGCTTCCTTCTCACATTTGGTTCTCCCGCAATCCACCAGTTTCCTGTCCCGCAGTGCGCCCGTTTCTCCGCACTGCCTCCGGGGAGCAATGATCATTGTCCTCTGAGCTACTGCACGATCCCTGAGCTGACTCCCCTTCCTGGGGGTCTCCTGTGGTCGCCCTCCCTCTACCTGGCGGAGGTCCCTGCTGTCATGGCCGGTCTTCCTCCGTGGAGGGGCTGTTCATCCATCCCGCCACCTCCCACCATGCTCGCTCAGCGCCCGGGTGCAGGCCTGGGGGCAGGTGAGAGGGAGGCTCCAGAGCAAACATCCTCAGGTGTGAAGGACCTCAGAGCAGAGCCCAGCCACCCCCCCCCCCCCACTTCAGATCACGAGCCCACTGCTTCTTACACTGTTTCCGTCTTCACGGAGGACTGTCCCTGCAAGGAGGGCGTGTCCCCCCGGCTTCAGTCTACGTGGAGAGTGCATGCCCAGCTGAAGCCTGTTGCCTCTGTTTGCTGGAAGGGCTGATCGCCATCAGAAGGTGACGGCTCTGGGAGGGCCCTCGCCTGGCCTGGGTGCTACCAGTCCACGTCCAGGCTAAGTGAAAGAAGAATGAGAGGGATAGCCAGCTAGTGGATGGGGCAGGGTCCTTTTGGACACTTTTCATTTTTTTTTTATTTTTTAAGATTTTATTTATTTGAGGTGGGGCAGAGAGCACAAGCAGGTGGAGCAGCAGAGGGAGAGGGAGAAGCAGACTCACTGCTGAGCAGGGAGCCTGACGTGGGGCTTAATCCCAGGACCCTGGGATCATGATCTGAGCTGAAGGCAGACCTTTCACCGACCGAGCCCTTTTCCTTTTATCTGATGGCTTCAGCACAAAAACCCAGGAAGTGACTTCATGGTCCCTCCCTGTCTCTGCAGCCACACGTCCCGGCCTCTGCACTTCTGCACTTCGGTGGTTAAAGGCAGCTCATTGCTCACCTGGCCCCACGCGGCTCCCCGCTGAGCAGCACCTAAAAGACTTGCAACACCTTTGGGTCATGACTTCAAACTGGCCAGAGGGGGAAGCCGACTGACCGCCTGGGCCAGGACCGGATCCATCAGGTGCAAGCAGTTCTCAGAGGATCAGAGGCCGAGGAAGGGGAGGGGAGTTGTGTGCAGGGGTGGGGCCGGGGGCGCGCAGAGGCCGTGAGGGATCTACCCTCAGCAGAGCTTTGGACTTCTGATCCCGCTGTTGTGGGATGTGGGAACGGCATGAGAGAGAGCTGGGCATCTCTACCTACTCTGTTAGGGCTCAGGGCTTCTTAATTTGTTTTGTTCCCTTAATGTTAACGTTTTTCAGAGTAACCTCAAGGCCTGCTGTCCTGGTGGGTTAGCTCTGTTCTGAACGGCCAGAATGGTTGGAGAGTGTATCTGGCTGGCGATCAGCAAATTCGGCCAGCTCACCGCCGGACGCACATCACACCCAGCCTGGGCCTGCAGGGAATTCATCTCAGTGAAGAACAAAAGGTCAACACCAGCAGGCAGCGAGAGGGCTCACGGGCCCCGGGTCCCAGCGCTCCATCGCCGATTTACTGCGTCCTGGGCGGGCGACGGGGAGGGGTCAGCTGGTAGCAAGCGAGGGTCCCCCAGAGCCAGCACTCATCGGTGCCCCTGCCCAGCGGCCCTCCCTGCCCCTCCTGCCCTACTGCTATGCTCTTCGCCCGCCCCCCACACATGGTGTAGGCGGCTCTGCCGGTGTTTTCCAAATGCAGCTTCCTCCTTGGTCTGGAGCCGGGGGCTTGACCCACACCAGCCAGTCAGAGCCCCTTCCTACATCTGTCCTCGGCGGGCAGAGACACGATGCAGCCTGGTTTCTCTCTGCGCGAGGCCACTAGGAGGCCAGCGTGGAGCAGGTCTCGGTGGAGCCCCCGATCCGGTACGTTGCCGGGTCTCTGGGCTGTTGCTCCGTGAATGGTTCGGTTACACAAGCCCGTAAGTTCCGCGCCCCTGCTGGCATGGCCATGGGGCGCGGCAGGCAGGGGCTCCTTAGGGAGTCTCCGGGTGGCAACAGCTGTGGAAGGCTGGGGAGGGAAGCCGTGTGGGGCGAAGGAGAAGCCACACCACCACGCGGCCACGAGGACGGACTTGGGAATCTCCCCGGGGTGCTGGACCGCTAGGGCAGGTTCTGAGTCAGGGGGCAGGAGGGCAGGTCTCCGTCCCCCCGGAGAACCCCTCCCTGGATGTGGGCCTGGGAAGGGCGTGGCCCTGGGCAAGGTGCCCTCCAGCCGGCTAGTCCCCCGGAGGGCCGCCAGGGACACTCCTAGCATTCTGGGTGGTGATTTATTCATCCGTGAACGGGAACCAGGTGATGCCTCAGAACATCCATGTATGTCCCCTTTTCCCTAAACGGCTTCGAATCCCATTTTGGTTACAAAAGAGTCCTGACCCTATGGGGGGAAGGTTGTTCCTTCTGGTGAGAGGAGTCACTCCAGCCTTCACAGAAGAGCATCAGGTGCTCACAAGGACAGGAAGCACCCCCACAAGCAAGGAGAAAAACGCCGAGTTGTGGGAAGGGGCAGAGGCAGCCTGAGCTGACATGATCGCAGCCTGGCCTTGAACGAGGGGGCTCTCGTGCAGAGCCCCGAGCGCAGTCACAGACTGTTCGCCCCACAGGAGAACTTTAGACCCTGTGGCCCAACCTTGTCCTTTTTAGACACGAAGAAAACCAAGACCCAGAGCGAGTAGGGTTCGGGACATCTAGGTCAGCGCCGTGAATCGGTTTCCTGGGGCTGCCTTAACAAACGACCCCAAACTAGACACGTGTTCTCTCGCTCGCGGTTTGGAGGCCAGAGTCTGAAATCAAGGTGTCAGGGGCACCGCGCTGCTTCCAAAGGCTCTAGGGGAGGAGCGGCCCCTCCTCCTGCCCCTTCCAGCTTCCGGGGGGCTCCCGCATTCGCGGGCTTGGGGCCGAGACCCTCCTGTCTCTGCCTTCCTGGTCACGTGGCTTCTCCCTCAGCTTTTCTCCCATAAGGACCCTCCACCCTAAATCAGGACGATCGCATCTCAAAATCCGTAATTATACCTACAAAGACCTTTTTGCAAATAAGGTCACGTTCACAGGTTCCGGGGACATGGGGCTTTTGCGGGGGCGCCATTTAACCCCTTGCATGTTCCTTGGGGGGAAATCCCGTGTCCTGCCGCGAATGCAGTGCTTGGCCAAAGAGGTACTGCTTATTCTTTATTTGGTGCTTACATGAGTGTCCCCAAACTGTTTTCCACTTTCTGTCTTCATAAAGTTTTCTAATATTGTAATATGACCTAAAGAATAATAGTAACGAGGCTGAATTACAGGATGTCTTGAAACTGTTATAAAGAGATGCAGATTTATATGTACAGAAATGAAACAATCCGTAGAATCTATTGTTTTGTTTATTTCTAATTTTTTTATTTGAGAGAGAGAGGGAGAAACAGCATGAGCAGGAGGCAGGGAGAGGGAGAAGCAGGCTTCCCACCGAGCAAGGAGCCCGAGGCAGGACTCGATCCCCGGACCCCGAGATCCTGACCCACCTGTGACACTCAACCAACTGAGCCACCCAGACGCCCCTAGAACATGTTGTTAAGTGCAAAGAGGAAGGAGCAAAAACAGTGCATTGCCGTCTGCTACCAAATGTGCGTGTGCATGTGCACACATGTGCGCAGACTATTTCTGGAAAGACGGTAAGAAATTTAACAGTGAGGGAACCTGGGTGGCTCAGTGGGTTAAAGCCTCTGCTTTCGGCTCAGGTCATGATCCCAGGGTCCTGGGATCGAGTCCCGCATCGGGCTCTCTGCTTGGCGGGGAGCCTGCTTCCTCCTCTCCCTCTGCCTGCCTCTCTGCCTACTTGTGATCTCTGTCTGTCAAATAAATAAATAAATAAAAAGTCTTAAAAAAAAAATCTTAAAAAAAAAAAAAGAAATTTAACAGTGAAACTGGAGGTCCGCTTGTGGAGCTCATGTATTTTCCACGTTGTACCCTTAAATATCGCCTGACTACTTTGTTTCAGCTACGTGTGTCATTTTAAAGTGGGACGTTAAGTAATAAAGATAGATGATATTGGCTCTTTTTTTATGTTGGTTTTTTAAGGGTGAAATGTGCAGTTGCCTGTTTGCTGACAGCATAGAAATGTGGGGCTCGGAGGTAATGAGTCTCCATCACAGCGTCTCTGTCCGCCAACCAAGCGAAGCCACAGTCAATCAAGGTGAGCTTCGTGGATCACGTGACGGGAGGGAGGGCCCCCTGCACACTCGGGTCCTTCCCATGGAGGAGCCAGTGCCAGGTGACCCCAATATGCAGAGAAACCTGCTGGACCAAGAGGCCGATCTTCAGGCTGTTCCCTGGAAGGAACTTCGGAGGCAGACGTCTCCCCGGACCCGCATCCCAGGGCACTGTCTCTCTGCACCGTGGCCATGTTCCTGGCCCTGGACTGAGCCAAAGCCCTGGGAAGGTAACTGGGCCCCGAGAAGCCCCCCACTGAGAGCGCCTGGGAGGGCGGGATGGGGGAAGGCGGGCAGCTCCCGTGCACCGGGGTGGAAACGACTGTGTCACGCCACCTTCCCCGGCCCTGGTTTGGCAAAGTGTCAAAGGTGCCACGTGAGAAGAAAGATCTAAGAGAGGGAGAAGGTAGGTCAGAGAAACTGAGGAGAGGGAGAAGAGGGGGCGTGGGAAAGAGCTGACGGGAGAGACCAGAGGAGGTTTCAGAATCCAGAGCAAAGCAGGTGGCCAGGAGGCCGGTCCTGAGGCCCTCACCATCTGCTCCTGCCCGGGGGCTGCTGCTTCAGAGCTGGGGAGGAAGAGAGAGTCCTAGGAAAAGGAGGAGTACTGTCCAGTTCTCACCCTGCGGACCAGGCGGCTCCTGGGGGAAGCACCCTGGGGTGGGCCAGGCTCGCTGTCAGCTCTGCGTGTGATTTGTGGCTCTGAAGGCAGAGGGCTGGAACTGGAAGAAATTCTCTGGGTTTAAATCTTTTTTAAGATTTTATTTCTTTATTTGAAAAAGAGAGAGAGCACAAGCAGCAGGAGGGGCAGAGGGAGAGGGAGAAGCAGGCTCCCCACTGAGCAGGGAGCCCGTCTTGGGGCTCGATCCCGGGACCCTGGGATCATGACCTCAGTGAAGGCAGAGGCTTCACCAACTGAGCCTCCTAGGAGCCCCTCTGGGTCTACATTTAAATCTTCACAGCATAAAGCAAGGCTTAAGAAAAACACACTATTTTGGCTGGATTCCACCGGAAGAGAAATTTAATTCCCTGAGAGATGACGGTTAACGGTACAAGCTGTGTAAAGTTTCTCAGCCAGAGAGTCCCCCATCCGTAAAATCCATAAAATGGGGAGATGACGGCCTCTAAAGTTTTTTCCAGTCCATTCTAGAATCCGGCAGCTCTAAAGGATGTGAAGATGGGGGGAGGTGAACCAGTGACTCTCTCTACAAGAGGGTCAGGAGACCCACCACCTTCTGACAAAGGAAAATCCAAACGGGAACATGAGCATACGTTCCCCTGAACACAGAGGGTGGCAAGAACAGATTGGCTCCAGCCTCGCTCTGAGGACTGATGCAGACAGGTTGCTTCCATTTCCACAGAAGAGGAGGGGTCCCGTTGTTTCCAGACGCTCCCCTGAGTAGCCGGGTGTGCGCCTGTGGCCTTAGAGAGCCCGAGGAGTTGAGCCTGCCCGATGCCCACGTCAGGCGCCAGGAACAGCAGCGCCCAGTGCAGACAAGGGAGACTCCCTGCGTCCCAGGGTTCTGACCTCCTAAGTGCCATGGGGTGTCCTTTTATTTTCTCAAAGTGAAAATGCTCTCTATTATTTTCTTAGAATGAGAGTCTATCCCAGAACATTTCTTTAAAACTTTTAGCTGCTTTTTTGTTTGTTTGTTTGTTTGTTTTTAGAAATTACTATGCCCAACATGGGGCTCGAACTCACGACCCTGAAATCAAAGGTCACATGCTGTACTGACGGAGCCAGCCAGGAGCCCCCTTTTGGTTGTTTTTCTTTAAATTTACCCTATTTTTCATTTTTTTTAAAAAGATTTTTAAAATCTTTTAATCTGTTTTTTTATTTAGAGACAGAGCATGAGGGGGGAGGGGTGGAGGGCGAGAGAGGGAATCTAGCTGACTCTGCTGTGTGCAGAGCCCAATGCGGGGCTCGATCTCACGACCCCGAGACCATGACCTGAGCTGAAACCAAGAGTCGCACGCTCAACCCGCTGAGCCACCCAGGCGCCCCTAAGACATACTTTGTTTTTAAGAACAATTTTAGATTCACAGCAAAATCAAGTGAAGGTACAGAGATTTCCCTATGCCCCCTGCTTCCCACACTGTCCAAATCCCACAGCGGAAGCCCGTCTGCTTGGGCATGGCGTGCTTTTTCTGCCCGGGCTCTTCTGACTCCTCTGTCCACAGTCAACCCCCCGCCTTTGCTGGGGACACGGGATCCAGGAACCCACCGCTCCTTGTAGGCACCTTTGACTGGTTCTGACCGCACTTCCCCACCTGGGCTCTGAGGCACCTGCCCCCTTAACTCCTGTGGTCTTTTCTGGAACCTTCTAGCTGGAGTGAGTTTGCTTCTCAACGCCTTGCCTCTGTGACGGCTCAGCTTTCTCTGGGCTGTTAGGTCATGGACTTGACCATCTGCTGTCTTCCAGCAGCCAACTCCCTTTCCGCTCTCTCTGAAGGCGAAGCTTCAGACCCCTTTTCTTCCTTTTGTGCCATTTCAGCAGACCCTGGGGCGGGAACCATGGTGCAGGCCGGTGCTCAGTCTGCACCGTGCTGTCTCAAGTTCCGTCTTACATTGTCGTCCCCAAGCCCCTACTCTCTGACGAATGCCGTGGCTGCTAGCCTCGCACTCTGGCACTCACAAGAGTGTGCTCGAACAGCGTGTGACATCGTAAAAGTTTATACTAGTGGATGTGTTCGAAATCTCCTCTTGTCTCTACTAGCTTCAGCCTCCTCCCCCTCGCTACCTTGAGGCTGAATCCTTCTGATCGCTGCTGGAGCTTACCTCCCACTCTTGGCTCCCCTGTATTAGAATTTGATGAACATTTTAGCGCTGCTTTTTATATCCCAGGAAATGTCTTTTCCGTGCGTCCCCAGGAATAGAGAGCTGGGACGTAGGATTTGGCAGATTTCTCTCCATAATGACTGCGGCAGTGGAAACGTCTCAGAGACCTTCCCGTCTCCACTGTGACTCTCCCAAAGGAGGACATAAGGGGGAAAATTTCCCAAACTTACATGATCCTGGGACTCTTTCCTTGGAGAGAATCTGCAGGGAGATTTTGACAGACCACCCAGAAACTTCAAGAGCAGCAGGCGGTGTTGGGAACTGGACAGAGAGGAAAAGCTGCAAACCTAGTTAATTTTTAACCTGACAGCGTTCTTTTATATAATCTTCACTGCACAGTGAATTCTTATTTGCCAGCTAATATAAGAACTTATTTTTCTGTTATCTGAGAAAAGACAAGATGTTCTTCCTAATACTTTGTTATTTATTTCTGGCAGGAGTCAAGACTAACCTTGGAATTCTTTTTTTTTTTTTTTTTTTTTTTTGAGGGCCGTGGGCAACTGAGTTTCAGTGGTCAAAACCGACTGTTCTAGTAACATATGGGCATGGGGGTCATGAACAGCAACACTAAGAGTTCTGACAGGCAGATAACCCCACACTGAAATCAAGAAGACAACTGATTTAAAAACTTTAAAATGAAAAATAATAATTAGATAGGGGCGCCTGGGTGGCTCAGTCAGTTAGGTGTCTGACTCTTGGTTTTAGCTCAGGTCACCATCCCAAGGTAATGGGATCGAGCCCCATGTGGGGCTCCGGTTCAGCAGGGGGTCTGCTTAAAGATTCAGTCCTTCTGCCCTTCCCCCCATCTCTCTCTAAAAATAAATTAAAAGGGGCGCCGGGGTGGCTCAGTGAGTTGGGCCTCTGCCTTCGGCTCAGGTCATGATCCCAGGGTCCTGGGATTGAGCCCCGTATTGGGCTCTCTGCTCGGCGGGGAGCCTGCTTCCCCCTCTTTCTGCCTGCCTCTCTGCCTGCTTGTGATCTCTCTCTCTCTCTCTCTCTCTGTTAAATAAATAAATAAAATCTTTAAAAAAATAGTGATTAGATATCAAAGGTAAAAAGGCTTTGACATGAAAAAGGGCGAACCCAAAGTGGGTTAGCTATCACAACCATTAAGTCACTCTGGAGGTAAAATGTGCAAACAGGACCCAATCTACTTAGCTCACCACAGCCTAGCCCAGTTCCTGGCACAGGGGAGACACAGTAAATAATTGCTTAAGAGATAAATGAAACAAGCCAGGTATTTTTATTTCAAAAGCCTTATAGTGGGAGATCTGGAGTTAAAAATTTAAAGGTATGTAGATACCACAAACCTCTCCCTGAGAAAGTGTCCCCCCAAACCACCCATGAATAGAGTCCGTAGAGTCAGGCTAGAGCGCCTCACTTCTAGGGTGAAGGAAATGTCACGGACACCTACCAGAGGATCTGTTCATGCCTCTTGTCCGGGACCCAGCCACCGCCCCTGTGGATATGGACTCCTGGTAGCCATATTTCCACCACGCACTCTATGCCCCCCGCTTGAGTTAATTTGATCAAGTTGGACACAAGAACCCCAAGCTCGCCCAACCCGACTCTCTGCCTGGAAATCTGATGTTGGTTATGGAAACCTGGGGAGTCCAGCCCAGGGGGTCTCACCCCAGGTGATTTTTTCAGCCCCTGCCTTGCCACTGGGATGCTGGTGATGTCTGGAGACATTTCGATGGTCACAGCTGGGGCCAGGAGAGGGTGGGTATTGGCATCTCGTGGGAAGAAGTCCGGGCGCTGCTACACACCCCACAGTGCCCGGGACTGGCCCCCCACCGAGGAGTGCTCTGGCCTGAAGTGTCGGTGTGAGGCGGAGGAACCCTATCGAGAGCGTCTGGACAGACGGGGCGTAACTCAGTTGAGCTGGGCTGCCAGCCGTCACCTACCCTCCACGTCTAAGGAAAGCAGTGTCAGGTTGTAGAGAGAAAACAAAAAAGAAGCCATACAGAGAGGAGCTGGGCTAAGAGACATTTTTCCAATTCCCAACTCCAGTTCCTTCCAGAAACCTGACTGCACTTATGCCCCCTTTATCCTTCTCATAAATCCCCCTTTATACTTGAGATAGCCCGACATGGGTTTGGTTACTTGAAAGAAAAGTAACTTAAACTAATACAAGAAACATTCCGGTCAATGATTTTCAAGTGACCTAAGAAACGTGAAGGCTTGGGCAGCTTAGAGATCGTTCTAGTCTAGGATGGAACGAACAAATCATCAATTCAGTCAATTGCACTGCTTTTCCTTGACAGCCACACTCTTTTCCCATCACTTCTCGACAGTTAGAGGTTAGAGTAAGCCAAAAAGCTTTCTGAAAAGGGAAGGGATCCGGAACATGCTTGCCCTACGCTTATGACGTTTTTTGGAAATTGGGACACCTGACTCATCTGCTTGGCCACCACATCTGAAACCCCACCCAATTCTACTAACTCGTCATTATATTAAAAGCACTCCATAGATCTGTTACTAACTGCACTTGCAAATGGCTTCTATTTTGCATATTATTTTGTATTTGTAGGTACATCATCAGTCTTGCCACTGATTTCATTTCTCTATATACAGAAATTCAATAAAAGTTGTAATGTAGGGTAAGCCACTGAAATGGTCTTTGATACTCGGTTTCTTCCCGGAAGTTATACTTTTCTTTACCCAACTCTTAGGAATATTGAATTCATTCCTCATCCATACATAGAATTTCTTGATCATTTAGGAGTTGCAGAGCCCTTTGAGAATCTCATGGTGAGTCCTCTCTCTGGAAAAATACACATGTGCACTGTGTTTTCCATTCAAATCTGAGGGTTCACAGACGATTTAGAGGCCATCATAATTATCCCTCAGGTTATGAGCCCTGCATTAAATATTTATTGAGTGCCTCGTATGACCTAGGTGGTAAAGAAAAAAGGATGAAAATGTAGAGTTCTACCCTTGAGAGGAACACAACTCCATAGGACTAGCAAACACTAAGTGCCCAGTTACAACCCAGGAGCCATGTGCTGAGAGTAGGGCCGCAGAGAGTACACGCTAACCCAGAAGAGAGGAATTTAATCCAGAGGGGGAAGTAAGGATAGATTTGTGGGAGAAGTGACATCTGCACTGAGAATTCTTACAAGCAGAAGAAAGCAGGGTCCATAGAAGGATAGGGGAAGAATGCTCCAGGCTGAGGGAAAGGATGTCTAGAAGGAAAAGAGCATGGCAGGTCCGTGGAACAGAAAATGTTCGGAGCAGCGCTGCTCCTCATCTGTCTGTCCGTCCTCAGCTCCATCCCTGCTTTCCTCTGGATTGCAGGGGCTGAGTCAGCAAACCACCCCTCCCAGAGCCCTCTGCCAACTGGCTTCTGGTGAGTTCTGCCAATGGAAAGTGCTAGGGGAAGACAGGAGGCAGGAGAAGCCACAGTCCCCTGCTGTTGGTCGTATCAGGAGCAGCCAGGAAGGGGACTCCTGGGCTCCAGCGGCCACAGAGGCAGTCACGGCTCTGGGCCAGCCCGACAGGGATCAGGAAGGCCAGGCGGCACCATTTTTCCTCTCGCTCCAGAGTTTCGGGCAGTTCCTAACCTCTGGGGAACCTTCTCTGTTTTGCCTCTCCAGGCCTTTCAAGCTTTGAAACCAATTTCCTATATTATAGTGCCTCTACTTAAAATACCTACAGTGGCTTGCATTCTTCTGGCTGGACACGGACTAATGCGGCGAGGAATGGGAAACTGCCGAGGCGTGGAGGAGGGCTGCGGTGAGGGTTATATCGACTGGGTCATTGAGGCCAGATCACTGAAGCTCATCTTAGGAAATAATCTGTGTTTGGACTTGATCCTAAGAGCAGTGGAGGCCTAGGAGAGATTTTAAAGATGTGCTTAGCTTGGTTACTTTTGATTTTTTTTTTTAATTTTTTTAAAGATTATTTATCCATTTGACAGACAAGATCACAAGTAGGCAGAGAGGCAGGCAGAGAGAGAGGAGGAAGCAGGCTCCCTGTTGAGCAGAGAGCCCGACTTGGGGCTCGATCCCAGGACCCTGGGATCACGACCCGAGCCGAAGGCAGAGGCCCCAACCCACCGAGCCACCCAGGTGCCCCGGTTACTTTTGATTTTGATGAAGATCACTTGGACTAGAATACAGAGAACAAGTTTGAAGGCCGAAGGCCAATTAAGAAAGCTTTTGCACTCATCTAGGAGAGAACTTGACGGTGGTCTATTCTAGTGTAGACGTAGTGAGGTTGGAGATTCTGGAGGGATTGGCAGGATTTTTATGAGGTGGGACGGCCAGAATGTAATGGGGTATTGTGGCAAACGCAAGATGACTACGCGTTCATTGGCAAGTCTTTGCACTGATAGGTGGGCTTTATGGCTCCTCCTTTTGAATCTAGGTGTGCTCTGTAACTGCTCTGACAAGTAGAATACGATAGAAGAGACCCTGTGCCAGTCTGTGGGCCCAGGCCTTAAGAGCTCAGCAGCTTTCATTTCTTGTTTCTTGGAACTTACGCTCTTGGAACACATCTACCATATTTCGGGAAGCACAAGCCAAGTGGAGAGGATACACCCACGTAGCTGCTCTTGTTGACAGCCCCAGCCTAGCTCCCAGCTGACAGCCAGCATCAGCTGTCAGCCATGGGGTGTGCCATGTTGGATGTCCAGTCTACTCTGGTCTTCGGTCCTGCCACCCAACCGTTGACTACAACTGCATTGTAGACCCAAGCAATTCCCACACATCAGAGCCCATTCAACCCACAGAACCGTTAGAGATAATAATACATGGTTAAGTCACTACATTCTGGGGTGGTTGGTTACACAGCAAAGGAAGATAGGAATAGATGTGGAAGGAGAGAAAGAAGACAGAATCAAGGATGTTACCTAGAATTCTGGTTTGGACCCAGGGTGGAGCCAGTCTCTACTCAGATGGAGACTGTGAGCGGACGAGCACTTTGTGGGGCTGGGCAGGGGGTGGGGGAAAGGGTGTTGGGTGGGTGGGTAAATGAATCTCTCATAAACTAGGAAATATTTATTTTGGGGATTTAATTACTTTTTTCCTAGATATTTTAATATGTTTTCTCTTCAGCATTAGATTTCCAGATGTTGAAGAGATTTATATTTGATAGATCCCTATCTTTAAGACCCTCTAAAATAAATATCTTAGTATCTTCTGCAGTAAGAAAAGCTGCCTTCTCAAAAGTATCAAGGGGAACTGGTACCTGTTTCATCACATGTCGTCCTTGTTGATCTAGGGATCAACTTCCAGGTCTCTTATTCATTCATCAAATATTTACTCATCACACGCCAGGCTTTCGGCATTGTTCTAGAGCCATAATTCTGCACAAGACAGATACTGTCCCTGCCCTCACGGACTTTACATTCTGGTTGGCAGGCAGGCAAAAAACAAGAATGTACCTGCCAATTTGATAAAAAATCAGTGAAAGAAATGAGCAGGGGGTGATCAGAGAATGAAAGTTGAGGGGAACCTACTTTAGATAAGGTGGTCAGGGAAGGCTTTCTTTTCTTTTTCTTTCTCTCTAAGATTTTATTTATTTGAGAGACAGAGTGAGCAAGAGAGCGAGCGCATGAGCAAGGGCAGGGGCAGAGGGAGAGGGAGAAACAGGCTCCCCACTGAGCGGGGAGCATGATGCTGGGCTCGATCCCAGGACCCTGGGATCATGACCTGAGCTGAGGGAAGACACTTAACGGACAGAGCCACCCAAGCGCCCCAAGGGAAGATTTTCACATGGAAACTTAGGGAAGTGGAAAGAGCCAGCTGTGAGAAGAGGTGTAGGAGGGGAAGTGAGGGTTAGTAGCTATGGGACCCACCAGGGTGCAGAGGCCCTTGGGTGGTTAAAAGCTTGGCCAGATTCTCGGAACTGAAAGACTAGTGTGTTTGGGGTGCAGTGAGCCAGAAGTATACAAGATGAAGTCAGAAAGAGACACAAAGGTTAGGGTCAGCAATACCTTTAGGCCATAGTAAGGGGTTTGAATTTTATTCTAAATGCAAAAGATAGGCAGAAGCATGAACATGATGTGATTCACATTTTAGGAAGATAACGGCCAGCCGAGACAGAAGGGTTGAAACCGGGTAAGAAACTATTGCAGTGGCTCCGGACAGAAGAACGGCCAGGACTGGGATTCATTCTGATTTTCTTTTCCTTGGACTCAGGGTCTCCCTCCATAAGGTGTGGGTGCGGGCTCGGTGCAAACAGATCGGCAGCGATTCCCAAGCACCTGTGTATACATAACACTCACACTGGCCTCTTGCTTTGTACGACAACTTGAACTATCTTTCAGAGGGATGGTATTTTCCATCCTTTCCACCGATCACCCACTTCCCCTGAGGTTTCACTCTGTTCGGAACTGAGGCCTCTACCACACAGAACCGAGTGGCTTTCAAGCCACTTTACCATAAACAGTATTTGTGTTGTCTGCTATGTTCCTCGGCAACTTGAATAGATGATGAGGCTCCTAGAGCAGGTATAGAATTTTGGATTAAACCAGTTGGTTGTTTCGTTTTTTTGGTCCTTCCACAGGGCCACGGGACTTGGAAGGCCAACAAAACTAAATTTCACTGTAAGGGATCAGATTGAGGAGCCTCATTAGCCTTCAACTCAGATCCCTTATCCAACGCCTTGAAGCTTCTCATTAACTCCCTCTGAGTATTGATAAAGTACCCTTCACTTTAAACATGGTAACAACTCAGTAGATATGCTTAAAAGCCTCAACATTCAGAGGTTGAAAAAAAACATTCAGAGGTTGATGGCAATACATGAAAAAGGCTCTTTATTGTTATTTACAGTTTTTAATTTAATTCAAATTTTTAAAAAAATTTTATTATTATTTTTTAAGTAGGCTCCACACCTAATGTGGGGCTTAAACTCATGACCCTGAGATCAAGAGTCAAATGTTCTACCGAGCCAGCCAGGCACCTGGAGTGTGTGTGTGTGTGTGGTGTATTTTTTTTTAAGTATTCTCAGTGACAAAGGTGGGGCTCAAACTTATAAGCCCTAGATCAAGAGTCACATGTTCTACTGACTGAGTCAGCTAGGCTCATTATTGTTAGTTTAAAAAAAAAAAGGGTCAATATTTCAAGTCAGTTCAAAAATATAGGTAACATTGTAAAAGTAGCCCTAGAGATCCCTTTCCCCTTCAACTACTTGAGGCTGTAGTGAAGACAACTTGAACCAGGAAGCAGGCCCTCACCAGACACAACTTGATCTTGTACTTTGTAGCCTGCAGAACTGTGAGAGGTAAGTTTCTGTTGTTTACAGGTTTGTGCGTGTATATGTATGTGAACGTTCTTGGAGACAGACCTTCTTAAAACATCATGTTCAGCCAACAGAAAAAGCAGTCACACCCACCGGTACGTAATGGGTTCAGTAGACAACTTGGCACTTGATTTTTGTCTGCCCAGAAATTCATTTGGTCACTGATGTATACAAACCCAGTTAAGAGATGTAAATGTAACCCCCACCGCCACCCCCAGGTCCAGGGTCCGATAGAACACACCTTCTTAAACTCTTTCTGGGGTGAAGAAACATTATACAACACTGTTACATTGTTTCCGGAATCTGAATGATTTAAACATGAAGGAAGTTCTGGCTGCGGAGATTCACTTCGAATAGCTCTTCTCTAGCTGTGTTTCAGAGTAACTCTAGAAGGAAACACCAACTCCGGTCCGAGCGCGGCGCACCTTACAGGCTGCAGACCCCGCTGCCCAAGACTTTGCGGGGACCACTGGCCCAGACCGCCTCTACAGGGTCCCCTCGCTTTGGTTGAGAACACAAGCCTCTCCTGACATCCAGCTCTTTACCCAAATGGAGATTCCAGCAGGAATCCTAAAAAGGTTGCGGGGTGGGGCGGGGGTGGGGGGAGCGGGCAGGAGCAGGGGAGACGGAGGGCGCACACTGTTTCTTCCACCTGCGGGGCTAACCGCACTCCTGCGGCCAGCGACGGTCTCTAGAGCTGCCGAGCTGCGGCTCTCAGCAGGCGCAGACCTGCGTCCAGATCAGATCCAGCCTTCCCCTTCATTTGGGCTAAGGGTTCGTTTTTTGTAAGCCCCCCCCCCCTTCTTCTCATTAAATTCATTCGGGCCGCACAGGGGGGAAGGCGGCCAGCACGACCCAGGGCGGGAAATACGATAAAGCCTGCGACCTCCGGACGGCCTCGCGAGCGGCGGGGGCTTCCTGCGTTCGGAAAAAGGAGGCCGGACGGGAGGAAACACAAAGCCAGCCGCCAACGACAGGGGCAGGCGCGGCCGCGCGGGCACACCGGCCCCGGCCCGCACTGCGCCCGGGCCGCAGCCGGAGCCGAGCCACGAGACGAGCCCCGCGGCTGCGAGGCGCGGAGTGCGGGGCCCGAGACGGCCGCCCGCGTCCCCAGCGGACCCCGCGCCGCCGGCTCGGGCGCACGTGGCCGCCACGGGCTCAAAGTCCAAGGGCGGCGGGAAGTCCCGGGGCCCCGGGCGCGCCTCGGTCCCACACCAGGGCGGGAGGAACGAGGCGGACCGCCGTCCTCCGGCCACCAGCGCGCTTCCACCCCAAAGACCGTCCTCAGGGGCACGCGCCCGGCCGCCTCCTCCGCCCCCAACCACGGTGGCAGCGAGCCGGGCGGGGAACCGGAACCGCCCGAGGGACGGCCCGCCCTCCTCTCGCGAGAGGCGGGAGAGGACGCAGGTTGGTCGGGCGACGGGAGCGCAGCCAATGAGCGAGCGGGAAGGCTGTGATAGACGGCCCTCCGAGCGCCGTCTCTAAGCCCCGCCCCGGCTGCGGAGGCCCGGGTCGCCGCCCGCCTTTCCCTGCCCTCCCCGTCTTCCCTCCCCTCCCCGCCCCGCTCTTCTCTTCCCGTCTGAGGTGGCGGCCGGCCTCCCTCCTCTCCAGCTCCGTTCCAGCTCCAGCCCTGGCTCCCCGTTCCAGTCGGGCCCCGACACCGGCCTGAGCGCTTCCCCCGCGGCTCCAGGGCGGCCGTATCGCCGCTGGCCCCGCGAGTCCCCGCGCTTGTGCTCTCCCTGGGCCTCGGTCCTCGCCGTCCCCCGCCATGAATGAGGAGTACGACGTGATCGTGCTGGGCACCGGCCTGACGGTGAGTCCCCTCCCCCCGCAGCGCGCGCCGCGGGAGGCCTGGGCCGCCGCGCGGGGCCGCTCCGTGCCGGCCGGCGTCCCCGTGCGCGCGGGCGGGTGTCGTCGTGGGGGGGGGGCGCACCGCGACCGGCGGGGGGCGCGACCCGGGGCGCCGGAGACCTGCGGCGGAGCGGGGCCGGCCGCGCGGGCGGGGGCTGGGGGCCCCGGCTCGGCCCCGGACGTGCAAGGACAGACCCGGAGCCGGCGAGCCCGGTCCGGGGGGTGGCCTGATGCCGGGCGACGGGGAAGCAGAAGTGGGTGGGGAGCGAGGGCAGCAGCCCGCTGGGCGTGTGGGGGCCCCGCCGCCGCCGCTGCGGGTTGACGGCCTCTCCCGGTTGGAAACGGAAAAGCACCAGGCGGGGTGGGGGAGGGCGGGAGCGCTCGCAGCTGCGTTTCCTACTTCGGCTCGAGTCGCGGCTCGTGGGTCTCGGCCTACCGGAGCCGGGCGCGAGATTTTGTGACAAGTCATTGGGGAATCACCGTCTTGTAACTGCTGCAGTTCAGTGAACTTAGAGAAAATGAGCTTTTTAACCGCCCCCCCCCCAACTTCAGAGGAGGAGCATTGCACATGCCTTGGAACACTCTCATCCCATTTCCTGAGCATCTGTAGAGACTTGGAAATGAGTGTTCCCAGAGCCTGTCTGTCCGAGGCCTTCTCTGCTGACCATTGCCATCTTCTGTTCCCTGCGTCCGTCGTCTCTCCTGGTGGCTTTCCCCTGAGCAGTGGACCGCTGATGGGTTGCTGGAGGCCGGGTTCCCTCCTACGGACCCGTCCGAAGCCGACCTGTGCCTGGCTAGGAAGTAGTACCGAGCAGCAGAGGTCACTTACCTAGAAAACTAGTCATTTTGAATGCGAGGGATTTGGTCGAATTTCTTTTTAGGTGGTGAGTTGGCAAACGGTTGGATGCCTAAATGAACAGGCCTACCAGCTGCGGGGCTGGTTTCCCTCAGTATTTTTAGGGTGTCTGATTGGGGTTCTGAGCTTAGTGGTCTGTGCAGGGTTGCGCCTGTTGAAATGGGCCCGGTTGCTGCCAGGGTGTTGTAAGAGTCAGTTCTGTGTTTTCTATGGTTATTGCTGGTCTTTCAGATTTGCTCTTGCTTAGGTCAGTTGGACGTGGACAAAGGAGGGCAGATCTGTCCTGCAGGTTTCTCATGGCTGGTACAGAAGCATTGCTTTGTGTCGAAGATAAGCGTGCTCTTGGTCTGTAACAACCAAGTGACGATAATGCACTTTATTTAAGTATTTATTTGGGTTAATTGTGACCTTTTTGATGAGCAGTAGGTACATAACTGGAAATCAGACCAGTTTCTGCTCTCACTTTGCAGCTGTAATAACTTTAATCCCTATGAGCCTTCTCATAAAGGTGTTCTTTGAGAATTCTGCCCATGCAGAGCATTCACATTCTTCCCATCATGGATAGGAGTAGTTATGGCAGGAGGATTGGGTAGTGCTGAATGTGTATCATCGTTTCTCGTGATGCAGACTGCTTACCGTTAAGTAAGATCAGCAAAGTTAAAAACTCTCAAATCAGAATTGACTATTTCAAGTGAATATACTACTTCATTTTCTTAATGTTTGACTTACAAATACCTAGTGCCAGAGAGTCAAGAACCTAAAAACAGGCACACTCTACCAGTTATGGGTGCAAACTATTAGGCGATGGCTGTGTGTCAGGTACTTTTAGTGCTGTTAACTTGTAACTTTTAAAGAAGTGTAGTGTCAGAGTTACTCTGTTGCCTAAAGTGGGCACTGTTCTGTATTAGTTGTTTTTCTAAAATGAAGGTGGTGGTGATCCACAAATGTTAATTGTAATTTTAATAAATAAGACATAAAACATGTAACTTGGAGCAAAATCATTCTCTATCCAGGAGAAATGGAATATTCCATATAATTGAATTTTCTAAGGAATTGAGGATTATCACTTTAAAGAACCACCAGTTTCTGAAAAAAAAAAAAACAAAACAAAACAAAAAAACCCTTTCCTATTGACATCACAACTTCTTTAACAAACTAAGTAACATAATTTGCTTGATTAGTAAGACTCATGTCATGCGGAGTAGTTATTGTGTTGACGCTGTAACATAATGAAACCTCTGAGACACCTGGTAAGCCGTCGCTCCTTATTAAATACTCTCAGCCTGCGGCCTTTGAGAGTTAGTTCTTCCGTCTGCGCCTCATTTTCTCCTCCTCCTCTTGCTGTTAGGCTGGTGATTTTACTTTTCTTTGATTTCAACGTGAACAGACAACATCTGACCACCTAATACGCTGCTTCTAATTGACTTTGGGATTGGCAATAAATTCTTCAGTCTTCTTAAAAATAGTGTAAAAAAAAGGGTAACTAGTTCCACAGCTTATTTGTGGCTCCCAGGTATTTGTGTTGCTTTGTTCTACATAGTAATTCTGGTCCGGAATTACAAATAGAAACATGTACTTTAGTGAGAGTTAACTGGTATTCCCAGTATTAGATGTTTGGAAATTATTTTATATCCCAGACATAAAATTTTACCCTTTTTCTTTATTAAAACTTTGTGATTTAAAAGAGGTTTTTATATCTGATTTAAAAATCTTAAATTGCCTCTCAGATTTGCTCTTTGAAAATCCTGGCCATTGCTATGTTAGAGTTTTGTAGATGAAGGACTTTCTATCCACCACAGTAGTGATCATAGGGCCAGTATGTACAAATGTCTTATTTTTGGAAGGTATAAATGTCTTGTAGGCAGTCTGTATTTTAAATCCATTTCAGGTATACTGGCCCCATAGGATAGAAGTAAAATCAGACACATTTTAGCATCTGGAAGTAGTAGTAAGATACTTGGTTTGAAAAACCACTAACTAAATGTTTTGGCTCACATCCATGAAAATTAGCAATCCCCTCTATCTTCCTTCCCCTTATACCTGATTAAAGGCTCTTTTTGGAGTACTGACTTACCCAGTTTCAGTTATTTAAACTGTGACTGTTGTGATCAGTTATGGGCATTACATTCTGCATGGAGGATGGCACTCGTGAGAGTTACCGCGAGGAGGTACTAGGTGCGGTAGTAGGGCTGTCCGTGTGAGAATTCAGACAGGGCAAGCAGGGAAACCTTCACAAAGAAGAAATGTAAGCTGGCTTTTAAAAATATTGGTAAGCTTTGAGCAGGAGGCACGATTTTCTAGGCAGAGTGAGCAGGGTGGATTGGTATTGAGAACAGGATGTATAGAATAGGGAGTTTTTGCCTTGAACAGAAGGTATGAAGAGGCAGATTGGGAAATTGTGTTGGAGAGAGGGCTTTCACTAAGAATATTGAATGTATTAGGCTAAGAAATTTTAACTATCTTTCAGGCAGTGGGAAAGGATTTTGAGCAGGAAAGATAGAATTAGAGCCAATTTCAAGAAAAATCTTTAGACAGCATTTAATCACGTGCATTCAAGGGACAGAAACTTAAAGGAACATTCTGCTGAAAACAATTATTTTTACTGTGTTGTTGCTGACATATGAAACTGAGATTAACTGATTTAAAAATGTTCTAGTTAATGCATTTTCCCCATAGTTCTAGGTAAGTTGCTTTCAAAAGTCATTTTTCTTTAGTATTAGTGTTCAGGTACCTTGTTTTCTTTATCACGTTTTTGTGGGCATTTATTTCCTGTTTTGGTTTTTTTGTTGTCATTTATATTTTGTTTTTCCTTGTAAGTTTGAAATTCAGTTGGATTTAGAGTTCCGGTGGGTGCTGAGTTTGGTCACTTGGAAGCTCTATCAGAACATTGTACTCTGTCTCTGTTCTCTTCAATTCCTGCTCTCTAAGGAATCTCTAAGACCAGGGTCGTCTCTCGTACCACTGACTTGGGAAGTACTGTGTAGGTTGATCACAGTTCACACACATATAGGAACACTGTGCGTGCCCCTTCGGGACATTAGAGGTATTTTGCCTTAATGTATTTAGGTGCTTTCCAAGTAAGTTACGCTGATTATTGCAACTCTGGTGATACGTGCAGGGTGCTGAAGGGAAGTGACCTTCCCACCACTGATAGGGCCCTTCCCTCACTCCCACATGTCTATCCTTACTAGGACTTGGCTGCCACTGACCTTTAAACTATTTGATCTGGTTACCTCTTTTTATGTAGGAGAACATGAAATGCCAGGTGAGTGGCAGATGCCATTATCATAAAGAAGTTGGATTCTGAAGATGGTTTTATCAGTTATTCTGGGTATGAGTTTGTGTTCTCTCTTGCTCAGGTCATTTGTGGGTGAGTTTGAATTAAATGTGGAGTACTCTCATCCGTTAGATTTAAAACTAATATGTTGGTTAATATTCACTGATACATAGATTTTCTGGTAAAAGTTATCAGTATTTTTGATATAGATGATGGGTGGACAGGGTTTTCTAGTGCAAAAAAAGGAAATTCATTTAGAGTATTTTTCTGGCTTTAATGTGCTTTGCTTGTTATTCTTTATTCATCAGATAGTTAGCAGTACTGGATTTTAATTTTGAGTTCATTTTGTAAGATATTAAAATTTAAGGATCATTAATGTGTACCCGATGCCCAGATATGATTGACAGATTTTATCAGTGAATTAGTTCATCCCATGCTTTAAAGCAAAATGTAAAGTATTACACTGTGCTACTATGTATTTTATTCTTTTGGCAATGGAAAGGCAATCTTTTATAGATGGGCTTAGGAGAATCCATGAACCTGCAGATTTAACTAGCTTTTCTCATCATTTGTTCCAAATGGTGCCTCTAAAGGTGGTTTTGTTAGCAGTTCTTTGGACTTCAGTGAATCTTTAAATTACTGAGCCTTTCACTTTCGGCCTCCATCTTTGTTACTTGCTTTAGAGCCGTGGTCCAGTGAGTGGATCATGCTTATTTGCAGGGAGGCATGGAAAGTTATATATAGAAGATATGCAACACTCAGAGTTGCTTGCTGTGATTTTGCTTCCAAAAGTTGAGCTCTGGAGTCTGCCTTTGTTGGCTGGACATAGGACTGTTTCATCTTTCTCTCTTTATGTCCTAATCTGTTTTTGTGAAGGCAGATTTGTTTTTACCTTTGTGTAATATGTTGAACCATATATGTCGGTGCTTCTTTGGAATTTTTTTTTTTGGGGGGGGGGACAAGTGAATTGCTTTTGAAAAGATTCGGGTTGATTTTTGTAATTGTAAAATGTAAAGATTCAGTTCTCTTTATCAAGACATCGTTAAGAAAGTGGACAGGCAGGCAATCCACGGAATGGAAGAAGTTTGCAGTGCACAGAACCAGTAAGGCACTTTTCTCTATCCAGAATATGAAAAGAACTTTAATATAGCTGTAAGAAAAAGAAACCCATTTTTTAAAAAGGGCAAATAATTTGAATGGGCACTTATCAAGAGAAGATACCATAATTATCAGTAGACTATAAACTAAAAAAGTGCTCAGCCTCCTTAGTTGTCAGGAAATGCAAATTAAACCACATCCTAACTATAGAATGGCTAAAATTAAAAAGATGCAAGTGTTGGGCAAGGATTTGAAACAACAGGAACTTTCATACCCTTCTGTGACGGAAGTATAAATTAGTACAAGCCCTTTGGAAAGCAGTTTGGGAGTTACCTGCTGAAGTTGAATGTAATGGTGCTTTCCTTGATATATATCCAACAAATGCATAATAAAAGCAGGTTGAGAATATTCATAGAGCATTGTTTATAAGAGTCAAAAACTGGCAACTGATCCAGATGTCCATTAATAGTAGGAGGGATAAATGATTGTGTAGTCATGTGGTATAGTCATTCAACTAAAGCCTCCACCACTTTGTTACGCAAACTGTGGTTCTTGAATCAACTGCTTCGAAGCAACACCTGAGAACTTACTAGAACTGCAGAAGGTTAGGGCTCATGCTGAGTATACTGAATCAAAATCTGATCCCCAGTTTTTTGTTTTGTTTTAAGTAGGCTCTGAGTTCAGTGGCGGGGCTTGAACTCGCATGATCCAGTGATCACGAGCGCCATGCTCTACCGACTGAGCCAGCCGCGCACCCATAGTGTGACCCCCAGTTGATTCTTAGTAAAGTTGGAGCATCGCTGCTTTAGTAGTGATTCTTGAAATTGGTCTTGGACCAGCCTCATTAACATCAGCTGGGAAATCATGAGAAAAACAAATTCTCAGCCCCAACCCGGTTCTGTGGGTGGGAGTTCCACAGTCTGTTTTAAGGAGACCTCTGGGTGGTGGGGATGCAGAGTGAAGTTCGAGAATCTGCTCAGAATTGACATTTCAAACACGTTCACAGGTGGTACTGAATTGGGAAGCTCCCTTTGAAATCCATTCACTGCTCGCAGGGTTAGACCTTCTGGAAAGGTCCATGTAGGAAATAGGTTATGCAGGCGGTACAGTCTCTGTCACAACTACCCTTCCACTGTAGTACGGTGAAAACAAATGTGGACAATATATAAATGAATGGGGTTGGGTGTTTACCAATAAATCTTTATTTGTGAAATTGCATGTCCACTGGACTTGGCCCCTGTACCTTGGGGACCCCTGCTCTGTAGCAGTAAGAATAAGTACATTTCAAGAATACACAAAACAAAATTTGGATGAGCCTTGTAAATATAATGTTGAATAAATGGTATATTCAAAAAGGATATAGTGATGATGCCATTTATTCAGAGTTTAAAAACAGCAGATCTGCACTTTTAGAAATCATGAGGCGGGGTGTGTGAGGGTGTAGTTAGGACTGGAATAGAGCATGAAGTGGCCTTCTGCAGCACTCCTAGTGTTTGGTGTCTTGATCTAAATAAGAAATGACACATCTTCCTAGAGTAAAATTTGACATTATACTAAAACGAATAGATACATTTTGGAGTAAGATTAGAAATAATGAATTTTAAAAATAAAGTTATCAAAGTCAGACTTCTAGGGGAGTGAGATTGTTCTCTGCTACCTAGGGTCTTTGGGGTAAATTTGAAAACCCCTAAGGATTAATGAGGATACGTGGAATTTCTGTTTTCATTTAAAAACAATAAAGCCTTGATCACCAAAACTCTGGTTAAGAGTTTTGAATGAATGTGTATCCCATCTCTGTGATAATTCTCATGAATTCAATACTCATATTCTTTTTTGATATTCCTCCCTCTATCTTGATAGAGTATATCTTAGTATATTCATGTTTTATCTACTTTTTTCCTGAGGGTGGACATTTATAATCTATTATGGTTGTCCTGGATGCTTCCTTTAGAGCTCTCGTTCTCAGACTCTTTGGCTTTGGGATATATTCTTAAAAATTAAGGATCCTGAAGAGTTTTGTTCATAGGGTTTATATATATATATATATATATATATATATATATATATATCAGTATTTATAGTTAGAAATCAACACTGAAGGGGCGCCTGGGTAGCTCAGTGGGTTAAAGCCTCTGCCTTCAGCTCAGGTCATGATCTCAGGGTCCTGGGATTGATCCCCACATCAGGCTCTCTGCTCCGCAGGGAGCCTGCTTCCCCCTCCCTCTCTGCCTGCCTCTCCGCCTACCTGTGATCTCTCTCTGTCAAATAAATAAATAAAATCTTAAAAAAAAATCAACACTGAAAAATTTTAAAAATTACTAATTCACTTAATGATAAACCCACATATGTTAACATGAATAAGCTTTACAAAGTGTAATTGTATCTTCCAAAACAAAAATATTGTGAGAAGAGTATCATTGTTTTACATTTTTAGAAAGATCTGTTTATTTTTAAAGATTTTACTTAATTTAGAAAGTGGGCATGTGCAAGTGGGGGTGGGCAGAGGAGAGGGAAAGTCTTTTTTTTTTTTTCCTTAAAGATTTTATTTATTTGAGAGCGAGAGTGAAGGGGAGAGAGAGAGAGAGAGAACCCAAGCAGGAAGGGAGAGGGAGAAGCAGACTCCCTGCTGAGCAGGCAGCCTCACGTAGGGCTGATCCCAGGATCTTGAGATCCTGACGGGAGCCGAAGGCAGACGCATAACCAACGGAGCCACCCAGGCGCCCTGAGGGAGAGTCTTAATGAAGCAGACTCCTTGCTGAGCAAGGACCATGCCGCAGAACTCAGTCTCACAGCCCTGAGATCACAACCTGAGCCAGAACCAAGAGTGATGCTGAAGGGACTGAGTCGCCCAGGTGCCCTTAAGAGGGGCTTTAAAAAAGTATCTGTTTGAAACATGTGGTAACACTTCACTTCTTTTGAAGATGCTTATGCTTTCCCTGTAGGAATGTATCCTGTCAGGTATAATGTCAGTGAACGGGAAGAAAGTTCTTCACATGGATAGAAACCCGTATTATGGAGGAGAAAGTGCATCTATAACACCTCTGGAAGATGTAAGTATTAGAGCAAATTAGGATGCCTTTCATTCTTTGAAACTTTTACTTGTGAATCTCAACTCTACTCCTTGTAGATAGGTTTAATTTTGTTTTATTAACTAGATTATCTCTAGCATCCTATTTTTTCAGGGACTGTGGGTTTTAGGGCATGTAGACATTCGCGTTGTGACCGGTACTGCCATCTGGAGCAGTTACCGGTTATCTCTCGATGGGAAGGGTGTAGACTCGATGGAGGTCTAACACAGGCCGAGCACAGGGCCGGCGCTCTCCACCTGGTTTCGCTCAGTTACTCAAAGAGTTTTGTCCCCATTTTTCAGATGACAAAATAGTCTGTTATTAAAATCACAGGATTGTGAACCTAGGTTGTAAGACTCTAGAGCTTTGGTTCTTTTTGCTCTACTGCCTTGCTTCCTGCTCTTTTAGACTAGGCACACAAAGCATTTCCAATATATCAATATTTATCATTTTGCTGTTTTGCTGAATATTTCTCTGAGATTTGTTCAGCATCCAGATGCGTGGCCACGAGCTGTGCTGTGTTTTATCAGAGATACATGGGTATGTATCGTCAGTTGCTGTCCATCATGACTGATGAAATAGACTTCATCTTTTTTTCCAAATTTTTTTTGTATTCAGGCCTATAGAAAAGTTGAAAGAATAATACCAGTGGGTCAACCTTCCATCTGGATTTAGCAGTTAACATTTTGCAATACTTGCTTTATGTCTTTTTTTGTTCCTGGTTTGAATCCTTGAAAGTAACAGACATCATGATACTGGACCTAAATATTTCAGCATTCAGTGGCTAAGAATAACATTCTCCTATGTGGTCATAATATCATTTTTATCACATTTAAGGAAATTAACAGTAATATCCAGACCACAGTCAAATTTCCCAGTGATGCCAAGAATGTCTTACATTGTGTGTGGTGGCAGTGTTTCTTTTTTCTTTTCTTTTCTTTTCTTTTCTTTTCTTTTCTTTTCTTTTCTTTTCTTTCCTTTCCTTTCCTTTCCTTTCCTTTCCTTTTTTTTTTTTCTTTTAAACTGCTTTAAACATTGTCTTTGGTGTTTCTCTTTATTCTTTTAATCTACAGAAATCTCCCCACTTTTTTTCCTTTTGAAAAGTCCAAGTTAGCTTCTAATAAGAAAGCATCGTTGTGTAGCTCATACTGCATCACATCAGGAGGCATATTCCCAAATTTTAGACCATAAGCTTCTTTTTATCTAGAGCTCCTACTCAATTCACATAAATTTTAAATTAGCTGGAGCTAACTTTGTTTTTTTTGATTTGAAGAATCCAGAATTTATTTTCGACTCCTTATATAACTATAGAAGCAAAATTACTTTAGCTAGTAAAGTTAGCTTTTTACCCAGGAGAGAGTGAGTTTAAATGATTTCTACAAATGGTGTATCTGCAGAGTAGTGTATCATTGACAAATTGTTATATATTCTTGCTTATCTGTTAGCAAAAAATACTACCTCTGTAATACTTTAGCATTCATTAGTCTAGTAGTGTATTTAACTTAGATGTGTATTGGAATTTCTCTAAAAATTATATCTAATAAAAAATGAAACGTCATTGTTACACTTTACCTCATCTGCTGGTGGTCAGTTATTACACCAGCACCATGTCATGGACGAATAGTTGCATAGCATGATGAAAAGTAGATTTTGTTACATTATGATAATTTTTGTTTTGGTTTTAGTTATACAAAAGATTTAAAATACCAGGAGCACCACCAGCATCGATGGGAAGAGGGAGAGACTGGAATGTGGACTTAATCCCTAAGTTCCTCATGGCCAACGGTAAAACCTTCTCACATTTATGGTGGTACATTGAATCCGATTTAAAAGTAGACTCTAGCTTTTGACAGAGTGTTACTCCAGCGATGTGAAAGTAGATTTTGTTGATGGCAACGGTTTGGTGAGTAGACTGTGGCCATTAGAGGCATCTGGAGTCAGTAAGAATGGAGGAGGGGTGCCTCCTTCCTAATTGGTTCTGGAGACACAAAGCTAGGACATGGCACAGTGTGTATGGAAACCGGAAACGTCCATAACCCTATTCTCTCGGGGCTTCCCTGACAGTCTCAGATATCTGGGTCTTTAGAAGCAGTGTTTTCCCTTGTTTGGAGGCTTTTAAATTTATTTTTTCACATTTTTCTCCTTTTTAATTAGGGGAGCTAAACTGCTGTGGTATTAATGCCTTTTTCTGAAATTACATTAAAAATTAGGTTGTTGGTATGAAGTCTATTTATGTCCCATCAATTAAAGTATGAATTACCCTTTGCCGTTTTTGGGTTTTGTTTGTTTCTTGATTTTGAGTTTATATTCTAGTTTCTTTTAGTGGAAAGATCTTATTTGCATTTTCTCTGAGATTTGTTTATTTAAAAAGATTTTATTTATTTGAGAGAGCACAAACGGGGAGCAGTGGGCAGAGGGAGAAGTGGACTCCATGCTGAGCAGGGAGCCTGATGCGGGACTGCATCCCAGGAACCCGGGATCATGACCTGAACCGAACACAGATGCTTAACCGACTGAGCCACCCAGGCTAGGCTCTGTGTGTGTTGAATCTCACCATACCCCCTAGACATATATTGAGGGGAGAGAGGCAATGATTTTTTAAGGCTTTTATCTTCTATTGCCTGATCTGACTCTTAGCAGTAGCCTGTGGGTCTGCCCCTTTCCCACTACCTTACTAAATCTGAGTATTCTTCATTTTAATTAAAAACAAATTTATTTATTTGAGAGAAAGAGGGTGCCTGCACACAAGCTGGGAGAGGGGCAGAGGAGGAGGGAGAGAGGATCTGAAGCAGACCCACAGGCTGCTGAGCACAGAGTGGATTCAACGCTTGATCTTGTCTCTGGGATCATAACTTGAGCCAAAACCAAGATTTGGATGCTTAACCTACTGAGGCACCCCGGCACCCCATCTTCATTTTAATTTTTGTCACTTTGCCATATCTGAAGCCAAAATAATGGATTGATTATTTTTAAGTTGGCTCCACGCTCAACTTGGGACTTGAACTCGTGACCCAAGATCAAGAGTTGCATGCTGCAAGCGTTGAGCCAGCCGGGTGCCCCGTGGATTTTGTAAAAGTATCTATTTGTTAGAGAGAGAAATGCTTGCTAGATGTTCATTGCCTTTCGTATTGGCCAGCCTTAGGCTTTGTACGTTTTTCTTTTGAGGTTTTAAAAATTTTCCTTATCGATGTGAAAGAGTTCTTTATAAAGACCATGAAATAAATGCTTTTAATGTATTCGAAGATATCTTTTCCAGTCTGTGATTGGCTTTATAAGTAGCTGTGCTGTATTTTTCTTCCATACATAAGCTTTTACTTTTCATGTAGCTACATAGATTGATTTTTCTTTTTATTGTTTTTGATTTGGAAGGCTATGCTTAATTTTCCTCTTTACCTCAAGGTTATAAAAATACTAATATTTGCTGTTAATGGTTTTATAGTTTAATTTTTTTCATTGTAAAAATAAATTCACCTGTTTTACTGTGTAAGTTGATTTATTTGTTATCCTGTTTGAGGCTAAATATCTTTATAGTTTTTTTTTTTTTTTAAGATTTTATTTATTTAATAGAGATCACAAGTAGGCGGAGGGAGGGGGGGAAAGCAGGCTCTCACCTGAGCAGAGAGCCCAATGTGGAGCTCGATCCCAGGACCTGAGATCATGACCTGAGCCGAAGGCAGAGGCTTTGACCCACTGAGCTACCCAGGTGCCCCTTTTGTTTTTAAAGTAATCTCTGTACCCAGCATGGGGCTCAAATTTAGGACCTAAGATTGAGAGTCACAAGCTCTTTCGACTGAGCCAGCCAGGTGCCCCCTCTGTTAACCTGTTTGAGAAGTAGACATTGAGATTTAATTTTTCAGAATGGTTAATCAGTTGTCCCTCAACACCGTTTATCTTTTCCACTTTGGTTTGAACTTTTATAATATATTAAGTTCTTAGACATGGGTCTCTTTTTTTCCCACTAATTTAGTGATTAATCAGTGTAACTGTACAATTTAATACCTGGCTGGGTAAAGCTCTCTTCATTATTTTTTGTTTTCAAAAAAATTTTTTAGAGGTGCTTGGGTGGCTCAGTCGATTAAGTATCTGACTTTAACTAAGGTCATGATCTCAGGGTCCTGGCACCAATCCCCACATCGGGCTCCGAGTTTAGTGGGGAATCTGCTTGTCCTTCTCCCTCTGCCTCCCACCCACTTGCTTGTGTGTGCAATCTCTCACTCTCAATAAATAAATCTTTAAAAAAAAAAAAAATATATATATATATTATTTTGCTCTAGTGTTTCCTTTCAAATGAGCTTTAAAGTAATTTTGTTTAGTTTCTCAAAAAGTTTTCTATTTTAGTATACCAAATTTCTTTGGCTTATAGGCGGTAATATTTTTAATTATATGCCTGAAGTTCACATGAAATTAATGTTCATTTTATTTTTTATTTATTTTATTTTTCAAAACTATTTATTTATTTATTTTAGGGAGGGAGGAGGTGGGGGAGAGGGAAAGAGAGAATCCCAAGCAGGCTCCAGGCACAGCCTGGATCCTGGGGTGGGGCTTGATCTCATGACGCTGAGATCATGACCTGAGCTGAAATCAAGAAAGAGTCAGACACTCAACTGAATGAGCCACCCAGGCGCCATGAAATTAATATTCATTTTAATTAGTACAGATTGAATAATATAAACTGAATAGCACAAATTCTTGAAAATTCTTGTCTATTAGTTGCTTCTCTTTACAATAGTAACTTAAAGGAAACTCAAGCCCATTTTCAATAGTACTGTAATTCTAAACTTCATACCTCTAATAATAATTAACACAGATTTTACAAAAGCAAGTTGATAAAGTTATTACTCTTGAAGTTGTAACATTAAAAAAGTACTTCTAAAGATGTTCCGTAATAGGTGTGCATTCTGATTGTGCCGTTTAGAACATGGCATTCAAGAGTTTTTGGAAGGGGTTGGACAATGTTAGAAAAAACTGGGAAGCGATTAGTACAAGCCAACAGTGAATGTACTTGTATTTCTGCTGGTTTTTGAAGATACTAAGACTTAAGTTACAGTTTGGATTGTTGGACTTTTTTAGGTCAGCTGGTGAAGATGCTGCTTTATACAGAGGTCACTCGCTATCTGGATTTCAAAGTGACTGAAGGGAGCTTTGTCTATAAGGGTGGAAAGATCTACAAGGTTCCATCCACTGAAGCAGAAGCTCTGGCATCTAGTAAGTCGTTTTGTTTTATTTTCTCAGAACACCGAGATTTCGTAATGGACAGGAATCTTAGAGATCACATTTAATGTCCCTATCCTGACAGCCATCCATCTGTCACTTCGTCCAGTCAGCAATGTTTACTGAATGTCTGTTACTTGCCAGACACTGAGAGGACATCAGTGAAGAGAATGTTCAAAAACCCCTACCGCTGAAGCTCGGAGAGGCTTCGGGTGGCTTGTCTCCCCCTCATGGAACTTGGTGCTGGTGTGGGTCAGATAGTGCTCTTTTCATACTAGTAATAATTGTAAGAGCTGTTTTTTGGGGGGGATGGGGCTTCCTATGTGCTAGGCTCTGTGCAAAACATTTCACATTCATTGTCTTATTTGACTTTGGAAATAGCATTACAGGGTAGGGTTTCCATTTCATAGATGAGGGAAGTCAGGCCTGAAGTCACGTAGGTAAGTGGCAAGATTGGAGCGGAAACTCTGGTATTACCACCGTAGCGCCCGTGGACGTAATCAGTGCGCTCAGCCGGCCACCGACCCAGCTTAGCCATCCTGCCAAAGAAGAAACTCTGTTCTGGCAAAACCTTATCTTTTAATTGATGCTGTTGTCATTGTCTGCAGTCTCTGATTTTAGGAATTTCTAGTGAGGATGGAGTGATTTTATTCTTTGCCCAAAATGATTTCTTCTCTTGGCTCAACCTAAGGTTCCTGGTTAACATTTTCTATTCCTACCTCTTTTCAAGAGCAAACATCCCTGAAAAAGACCTTCTGTCTTTGAAGGTGTTTGAGTTATTGCGCAGAGCAGTTTGAGAAAGGGTGAATTTGGAGTGCTCACGGGTGGATGAGTTTTCTGCAGTTCGGGTTCCAGGAGGAGTTCGGGAGAGGGAGCTGTTTGGATTGGGAGCAGAGAAGTGCCAGTAGATTCTCAGGATTCTTTTGGCGGGACAGTGGGAAAGCTCCCTCACCTTAAAACGTAATTTGAATTACTTTGGCACCTTCTCTAACTCCATTTATTTCCTTCTTGCTATGGGGAGAAAATGTTGAAGGTGCTCTAGCCAGAAAGAAAGAAATCAGCACAGAGATTTGTGGCCAAGTTAGGATTAACAACCAGAAAGGGAATGGAATGGCTCATACTTAAATTGAGGGCGTTGGTGGTATAATCATGGGTAAGAAATTATTTTAAATGACAACATAAATTTTATTCCAAAGAAATAAGAGTTCAGCAGTTTGAAGACAATCTTTTACAACAGAGTTTGTGTTCTAAACTTTGATTTACTCTCTGAGCTCTTACCCTTGTTAATAGCTTCACTTCCTGCCTCCATTAAACAAAAATTTAAGGATTTACCTCGTAGCAGTTTGATTTTCCCTTTCTGATTTAGTTTTTTCAAATATGTAGAACATTTACATGGGCTGGAAGGAAAGTCAACATTGTATCAAAAGATGCATTTAGAGTCTCGTCCTCATTCTCCTTTCACTTGATTGTTTTTTTGTTTCCCGGTTTATCCTTCTCATGGTCCCCCCCCACCCCCC